>NC_138292.1:31107500-31320000 GCF_965601325.2 Salmo salar
TGGCACTCCCCAGAAGATGCAGTCTTACATAGGAATGAATGGAATTCTACAGTATTTCAATGAAATGTTTCAATGACAAAATGACATGTATTTCATCTTTTTTTGTAGTGGGGACATTAACATTAGAACTTTCAAAAAATGTGCAATACTTTAAGAAAAATGTTTATATATATATATTTTAGGTTTAACTCACATAATATAATTTAAAAGTATGCATTAAGGTGTCTGTAATAGAATAAACGTGGCAAAAACGAATGTAGACATTAATAAATGCATTTCTATAATTGGTGGGGGAGTGCAGAAACGAATGTAAACATTAATACATGCATTTCTATAATTGGTGGGGGAGAGCAGAAACGGAGGCGCACCCTGTCAGTTATCTATTGTATATATAAATCACTGGTTTCTATAGGTGCTGGGGAACAGGCCAAAGGAATGAGTGATCCTTTCCCCTCTGACACCGTCCATCCACTACCAACCTTTCTCTTCCCAACACTAAACAACAACATCACAAAGAATGCTCTTCCTTCTTCTTTGGAAAGCTTATAATCTTCAGTATTGACTCAGACAAACACCCCATTCCCATAGAAAAATCAAGTAGCACTGCCATACCTGTATCAACCAAACCTGCATGATTTCTACAGTGGTCAGGTTCTTCTGTGTCTGCTCCAGCCCTGCCAGCCACTGACCATGAGCCCTGACTGTATCACCTCTATCCATCAGCCCTGACTGTATCACCTCTATCCATCTAGGTCTGACTGTATCACTCCTATCCATCAGCCCTGACTGTATCACCCCTATCCATCAGCCCTGACTGTATCACCTCTATCCATCAGCCCTGACTGTATCACCTCTATCCATCAGCCCTGACTGTATCACCCCTATCCATCAGCCCTGACTGTATCACCTCTATCCATCTAGGTCTGACTGTATCACTCCTATCCATCAGCCCTGACTGTATCACCTCTATCCATCAGCCCTGACTGTATCACCCCTATCCATCTAGGTCTGACTGTATCACCCCTATCCATCAGCCCTGACTGTATCACCTCTATCCATCTAGGTCTGACTGTATCACCCCTATCCATCTAGGTCTGACTGTATCACCCCTATCCATCTAGGTCTGACTGTATCACCTCTATCCATCTAGGTCTGACTGTATCACCCCTATCCATCTAGGTCTGACTGTACCACCTCTATCCATCTAGGTCTGACTGTATCACCCCTATCCATCTAGGTCTGACTGTATCACCCCTATCCATCTAGGTCTGACTGTATCACCCCTATCCATCTAGGTCTGACTGTATCACCTCTATCCATCTAGGTCTGACTGTATCACCTCTATCCATCTAGGTCTGACTGTATCACCTCTATCCATCTAGGTCTGACTGTATCACTCCTATCCATCAGCCCTGACTGTATCACCCCTATCCATCAGCCCTGACAGTATCACCCCTATCCATCAGCCCTGACTGTACCACCCCTATCCATCTAGGTCTGACTGTATCACCCCTATCCATCAGCCCTGACTGTACCACGCCTATCCATCTAGGTCTGACAGTATCACCCCTATCCATCAAGGTCGGACTGTAATACCCCTTCCATCAGCCCTGACTGTATCACCCTTATCCATCAGCCCTGACTGTACCACCCCTATCCATCAGCCCTGACTGTACCACCCCTATACATCTAGGTCTGACTGTATCACCCCTATCCATCAGCCCTGACTGTATCACCCCTATCCATCTAGGTCTGACTGTACCACCCCTATCCATCTAGGTCTGACTGTATCACCTCTATCCATCTAGGTCTGACTGTATCACCCCTATCCATCTAGGTCTGACTGTACCACCCCTATCCATCTAGGTCTGACTGTATCACCTCTATCCATCTAGGTCTGACTGTATCACCTCTATCCATCTAGGTCTGACTGTATCACCTCTATCCATCTAGGTCTGACTGTATCACCCCTATCCATCTAGGTCTGACTGTATCACCCCTATCCATCTAGGTCTGACTGTATCACCCCTATCCATCTAGGTCTGACTGTATCACCTCTATCCATCTAGGTCTGACTGTATCACCTCTATCCATCTAGGTCTGACTGTATCACCTCTATCCATCTAGGTCTGACTTTATCACCTCTATCCATCTAGGTCTGACTGTATCACCTCTATCCATCTAGGTCTGACTGTACCACCCCTATCCATCTAGGTCTGACTGTATCACCTCTATCCATCTAGGTCTGACTTTATCACCTCTATCCATCTAGGTCTGACTGTATCACCCCTATCCATCTAGGTCTGACTGTACCACCTCTATCCATCTAGGTCTGACTGTATCACCTCTATCCATCTAGGTCTGACTGTATCACCTCTATCCATCTAGGTCTGACTGTATCACCCCTATCCATCTAGGTCTGACTGTATCACCCCTATCAATCTAGGTCTGACTGTATCACCCCTATCCATCTAGGTCTGACTGTATCACCCCTATCCATCAGCCCTGACTGTACCACCCCTATCCATCTAGGTCTGACTGTATCACCCCTATCCATCAGCCCTGACTGTATCACCCCTATCCATCTAGGTCTGACTTTATCACCCCTATCCATCAAGGTCTGACTGTATCACCCCTATCCATCTAGGTCTGACTGTATCACCCCTATCCATCTAGGTCTGACTGTATCACCCCTATCCATCTAGGTCTGACTGTATCACCCCCATCCATCAAGGTCTGACTGTATCACCCCTATCCATCTAGGTCTGACTGTATCACCTCTATCCATCTAGGTCTGACTGTATCACCCCTATCCATCTAGGTCTGACTGTATCACCCCTATCCATCTAGGTCTGACTGTATCACCTCTATCCATCTAGGTCTGACTGTATCACCTCTATCCATCTAGGTCTGACTGTATCACCTCTATCCATCTAGGTCTGACTGTATCACCCCTATCCATCTAGGTCTGACTGTACCACCCCTATCCATCTAGGTCTGACTGTATCACCCCCATCCATCTAGGTCTGACTGTATCACCCCTATCCATCTAGGTCTGACTGTATCACCCCTATCCATCTAGGTCTGACTGTACCACCCCTATCCATCTAGGTCTGACTGTATCACCCCCATCCATCTAGGTCTGACTGTATCACCCCTATCCATCTAGGTCTGACTGTATCACCTCTATCCATCTAGGTCTGACTGTATCACCCCTATCCATCTAGGTCTGACTGTATCACCTCTATCCATCTAGGTCTGACTGTACCACCCCTATCAATCTAGGTCTGACTGTATCACTCCTATCCATCTAGGTCTGACTGTATCACTCCTATCCATCTAGGTCTGACTGTACCACCCCTATCCATCTAGGTCTGACTGTATCACCCCTAACCATCTAGGTCTGACTGTACCACCCCTATCCATCTAGGTCTGACTGTATCACCTCTATCCATCTAGGTCTGACTGTACCACCCCTATCCGTCTAGGTCTGACTGTACCACCCCTATCCATCTAGGTCTGACTGTATCACCTCTATCCATCTAGGTCTGACTGTATCACCCCTATCCATCTAGGTCTGACTGTATCACCCCTATCCATCTAGGTCTGACTGTATCACCCCTATCCATCAAGGTCGGACTGTAATACCCCTTCCATCAGCCCTGACTGTATCACCCTTATCCATCAGCCCTGACTGTACCACCCCTATCCATCTAGGTCTGACTTTATCACCCCTATCCATCAGCCCTGACTGTATCACCTATATCCATCTAGGTCTGACTGTACCACCCCTATCCATCTAGGTCTGACTGTACCACTCCTATCCATCTAGGTCTGACTGTACCACCTCTATCCATCTAGGTCTGACTGTACCACCCCTATCCATCTAGGTCTGACTGTACCACCCCTATCCATCTAGGTCTGACTGTACCACCCCTATCCATCTAGGTCTGACTGTACCACCCCTATCCATCTAGGTCTGACTGTACCACCCCTATCCATCTAGGTCTGACTGTACCACCCCTATCCATCAGCCCTGACTGTATCACCCCTATCCATCTAGGTCTGACTGTACCACCCCTATCCATCTAGGTCTGACTGTACCACCCCTATCCATCTAGGTCTGACTGTATCACCCCTATCCATCAAGGTCTGACTGTATCACCCCTATCCATCAAGGTCTGACTGTATCACCCCTATCCATCAAGGTCTGACTGTATCACCCCTATCCATCAAGGTCTGACTGTATCACCCCTATCCATCTAGGTCTGACTGTACCACCCCTATCCATCTAGGTCTGACTGTACCACCCCTATCCATCTAGGTCTGACTGTACCACCCCTATCCATCTAGGTCTGACTGTACCACCCCTATCCATCTAGGTCTGACTGTACCACCCCTATCCATCTAGGTCTGACTGTATCACCTCTATCCATCTAGGTCTGACTTTATCACCCCTATCCATCAGCCCTGACTGTATCACCCCTATCCATCAGCCCTGACTGTACCACCCCTATCCATCTAGGTCTGACTGTACCACCCCTATGCATCTAGGTCTGACTGTACCACCCCTATCCATCTAGGTCTGACTGTACCACCCCTATCCATCTAGGTCTGACAGTATCACCCCCATCCATCTAGGTCTGACTGTATCACAACTATCCATCTTGGTCTGACTGTATCACCTCTATCCATCTAGGTCTGACTGTATCACCCCTATCCATCTAGGTCTGACTGTATCACCCCTATCCATCTAGGTCTGACTGTATCACCCCTATCCATCTAGGTCTGACTGTATCACCTCTATCCATCTAGGTCTGACTGTATCACCTCTATCCATCTAGGTCTGACTGTATCACCTCTATCCATCTAGGTCTGACTGTATCACCCCTATCCATCTAGGTCTGACTGTATCACCTCTATCCATCTAGGTCTGACTGTATCACCCCTATCCATCTAGGTCTGACTGTATCACCCCTATCCATCTAGGTCTGACTGTATCACCCCTATCCATCTAGGTCTGACTGTATCACCCCTATCCATCTAGGTCTGACTGTATCACCCCTATCCATCTAGGTCTGACTGTATCACCCCTATCCATCTAGGTCTGACTGTATCACCCCTATCCATCTAGGTCTGACTGTATGACCTCTATCCATCTAGGTCTGATTGTATCACCTCTATCCATCTAGGTCTGACTGTATCACCCCTATCCATCTAGGTCTGACTGTATCACCTCTATCCATCTAGGTCTGACTGTATCACCCCTATCCATCTAGGTCTGACTGTATCACCTCTATCCATCTAGGTCTGACTGTATCACCTCTATCCATCTAGGTCTGATTGCTCTTCAACCAAAGGAGGAAACTTCAGCCCAGTTGAAATACTAACGCAGTCGAGAAGCCACTGCTAATAGTGCTGAGCTGAATGCAGACCAACTGTGATCACAGTGCTTCTTTTGTTCAAGCCATGGCCTCTGTGTGATAGAAATCAACTGAGCCCCACGGAGCCCTAGACTGATACGGTATTACCCTGTGGAGTCTATATAAACCATCGGCTAATACTCTGACCACAGGCTACTATATGATGAACAGAGTTTTCATGAGTCAAGCACCTGGGATCAGAGGTAGCTAGCTATACAGACTATCAGTCCATTTGTTTTCTCCACAGCGGGCGTCAATGAACTCAACGGACGAAAGGAAAACATCACATAGTTCCACAAACATTTGAGCGAAGGAATCCTAATAAATTGAGCTCTAAACAAATATCTTAGCCTTGTATGAGTGACTTCTTATTTCATGGCTTGCTTTTTCCAGCCCGTCTGCTTGTGGTTGGGCTGTGATAGCGATACCACCCATTATCAGCCGGCTCCACAGTGTGATGTCCGGATCACAAACCAGGCTTTCTCTATAGCCTCCTAATTACAAGTCAGGTAATTGAATCTGACAGAACAATGCAGCAGATCTCTCTCATTTTTCTCCCACCTATACAGTTTTTCATCAGAAGGTCCATTGAAAATGGGTCCAAGCTGGCCTGGGGATAAAACATAGCACCTGAGAGAGACTAAACATGAATGCATAATGCCAGCCTAAAACCCAATAGGACCACTCAGCACAACCCCTGCCAACTTCCACTGTGACTGGCCCTTTGTGCCAATGCTGATACTGTGCCTTCAGACTTCCAGGTGAACTAATGCACACACACACACGCACACACACACGCACGCACGCACACACGCACACACGCACGCACGCACACACGCACGCACGCACGCACGCACACACAAACACGCACAGGCAGACAAATTCACACACACACACCACACACACACACCACACACACACGGTAGGCCACTAACTTATGCAGGGGAAATATAGACGTTGTCTCAAGTTACTAAGCTACTGGGTTCTTACCATGGAGATAATGTACACCCCTACCAACAGACACACAGAGATACACACACAGGTGTTTACCCACACAGCCTGAGAACAGAAACAAATTCACTCTATCTGATCTGAGAACCTGAAGAAGTATTTTGTCTGGTCCTGTGCAGTTTCCTAGTGTGGTTATAAGCATGAGAGGAAGGGCGTGAGAGAGTGAGAGGAAAAGAGAGAGAGAGGAGAGAGATAGAAAGAGAAAGAGAGAGAGAGAGAGAAAGAGAGTGAGGAAGAGAGAGAGAGAGAAAGAGTGAGAGAGAAAGAGAGAGAGGAGAGAGAGAAAGAGAAAGAGAAAGAGAGAGAGAGAGAGAGCGAGGAAGAGAGAGAGAAAGAGAGTGAGGAAGAGAGAGAGAGAGAAAGAGTGAGAGAGAAAGAGAGAGAGGAGAGAGAGAAAGAGAAAGAGAAAGAGAGAGAGAGCGAGGAAGAGAGAGAGAGAAAGAGAGCGAGAGAGACTGGGGGTAACATATTCTCTGATGCTCTCTCTTCTCCTATAATGACCTTTGGGATGCAGAGGGCTCTGGCAGCTTAGGAGAAGGCCGGCTGTGTGTGTTACAGGGCTGCACTCGTTTAATCTGTGATCACTGTAATAAAATAGATACACCATTTACTCAATTCTTAATGGCTTAATGTGTAACAGCAACCCTCAAAGGGATTCTTCATCTTAAAGTACTTGATTGCATAAAATCTAATAAAACAGACGAGCCTGTTCTAACTCTGTGATCAGACTAAATGTGTGGAGCGAATGTTGCAACATCATGCAGTCAACAGTCAATTACCATCTGTATATTTTACTGTGTCTGTGTGTGAATTCATTTTATTTGTGTATTCAGAACGGTTGGACGAGTGGTGGAACAGTGGAGACTGATGTGTTCTCAGAGCCGCTGTCTGTGACCGACAATAAGCAATGCTATTGTTTAACTTGATTTTCCGGTTGCTAAGCAATGTAATTTTGGTGATTGGAAATGGCGGAGTTCCTAAATTCGGGCACTTACAATCAACAGTCAACAAACTCACCACCCATACTTGTTTGGGAATTGTGGTGAAAAGAGGGAGAATGTGGGGGTGGGGATTAATCTGAGGCTGGCTGACAACACACACATCACTCTGTGAGGCTGCAGGATGGCTCCGCTGAAAAACATGGCAGTGCCTCTGTTGTCAGTCATGCCAATGACATCATGTCTAAAAAGGCTCTCAAAGTTTACGACTCACAGTTTGAGATGGAATCATTGGTACGGCAGAGAGAGAGAGAGGGAGAGAGAGAGAGAGAGAGAGAGAGAGAGAGAGAGAGAGAGAGAGAGAGACCCATTGGCTATGACTGTCTGAGCTATGGTCTTCTATCTGCAGATTCCTCATGGTAGTGGGAAGAGCGTTAACCAAGTACAAAGAATGTAATGAATAGCAATCAGCATCAATCTAGTATTTAGATCAGACAAAAGCAGGATTTGGATGGTGTTTGCTGACTTGCATGTTGTTTATCTCACTATTAAAGGGAAATAGCACATTCTTATTTCTTCATCCAATGAATTTGAATTGGAATCGCATGAAAACACACTGGCATTTTACTATTCCATTAAAATGCTGGAGGTACCTCAAAGCAGGCCTGCGGCCTTCAGCAGACGTCAGCTTCTCTGTGGAACTCACTGCCTGGGTTCATTTTGCTTCACTTTACTCAGGCACCCAACTGGCTGCTCTTTCCACTAAAGTCACAGGGTGGTCATCTATAGCCTCTTTTGCACCAATAAAAGTAAAAGGGTTCAAAGAAACTCTGGGGTTAGCTAGCAGACATTAGCTAGCAGACATTAGCTAGCAGACATTAGCTAGCAGACATTAGCTCGCAGACATTAGCTTGTTTTTACAGCCACACACAAGCCATTCTTTTCTCTGTGACCTGATCATAGTAAAGTAGAATATTTTTTAAGAGGGACATATTCATCATAAATAACTAAAAGGATGTGTGATACACACTTAAACTTAGTCTCCATAACAACGCAACCGTTCCAGATGATGCCATAACACTGCATGTTGCATGTAAAGCCCCAGTCCCAGCAACAGGTTCAATATTTCATGTAATTACTGGTTTCTAAACATATTTATAATGAATGACTTATATTTCTTCACTGGAGAATTTCCTTGTATAACTATAAGCATGTTTCTCACTTGAACAATCAAGCCATTGACTCAGCCTTCTCCTGGGTGCTGTCATGGCTAAGTGGGGGCATCCATCTTCAGCCACTGTCTCCCCAGGAGGACAGTGGTACTGTACGTCTACAGCAGACTCATACTGCTCTATACATCTATCCTCACCTACTAACTCAAGAGCCATCATTTCATACAGGTAGGAAAAACACCATTCAATAACGGTAAGAAATGTCATTTGTTCTAACTGCTAGATGACCTTTGCCTAACCTTTGTAACAGCGGTACTTTATGTCTACAATAGAATCCTATTTTCTCTGTCTCTGCTTACTCACGAGTCTGGAAGTACATTATCCAATGACTGTAGGCAATACCATACAGTACAGTATACTCTAAATGCCTCATAACCTGTGTCTCTAGCCTCGGAAGTGAAAGGGTAAACCTCTGAGTGTACTGTACACACTGAGTGGACAAAACATTAAGAACACCTGCTCTTTCCATGACATAGACTGATCTCTTATTGATGTCACTCGTTAAATCCACTTCAATCAGTGTAGATGAAGGGGAGGAGACAGGTTAAAGAAGGATTTTTAAGCCTTGAGACAATTGAGACATGGATTGTGAATGTGAGCCATTCAGAGGGTGAATGGGTAAGACAACATTTGTAAGTGCCTTTGAACAGGGTATGGTAGTAGGTGCCAGGCGATGGGTTTGTGTTAAGAACAGCAACGCTGCTGGGGATTTTTGTCCGCTCAACAGTTTCCCATGTGTATCATGAATGGTTTCCCATGTGTATCATGAATGGTTTCCCATGTGTATCATGAATGGTTTCCCATGTGTATCATGAATGGTTTCCCATGTGTAACATGAATGGTTTCCCATGTGTATCATGAATGGTTTCCCATGTGTATCATGAATGGTTTCCCATGTGTATCATGAATGGTTTCCCATGTGTATCATGAATGGTTTCCCATGTGTATCATGAATCCACCACCCAAAGGACATCCAGCCAACTTGACACAACTGTTGGAAGCATTGGAGTCAACATGGGCCAGCATCCCTGTGGAACACTTTCTACAACTTGTAGAGTCCATGCCCTGACAAATTGAGGCTGATCTGAGGGCAACTCAATATTAGGAAGGTGTTCCTAATGTGTGCTATACTCAGTGTATGTAACATCTCTGTGAGTGTAGTAAAATGTAGTAAAATATAGTAAAATGTAGTAAAATGTAGTAAAATGCCCACCAAGAGTTAAACGGCTTTTGCAACAATCAGCTTCCAGTCAAGAAAGAATATTTTCAAAAAATGTAATGGGGGAGCATTCAGAAAGAAACAAAAGATTAGTGTATCAAATAATGAAGATAAAATAATATTTTCCCATAAAGGAATTTGTATGAAATGGATATATCTAAGATATATCTCATTTCATTTCAGCACTAAAGGATGGGGGGGGTTATGCTTTTGCAATCATTTCTTCATTAATTCAATTCTAATTTGCCTCTGGTTCCTATTTCTACTATTGATAGTTCCACTTCTTAATACTGCGGATAAGGGAGAGAAAACATTTCTCCAACTCAGTGGAGACTGAGCCTCAGATAGGATCTAAATATTAACAACGCCAAAAGAAGTGTGAAGTCTGATGAACATTTCAAAAGAACAATTCTTTATGGATCAGCTAAATCTTTTCCACTTTTTAATTCAAAGTAAAGAAAATAGAAGTTAATTATCCTGTAAAGATTAGCTGGTGGGCATCTTTCTGTAAATTAGTTCTAATTAAAAGGAAATTGTCAAATGACATTCAAAGTACTGTCCTTTAAAACAGAGAGGGAGAACAGGGTTTTTTTCTTCCTAATTCTTGATCTGGCCTGCATGTGAAGAAGTGCTTCTAGCTAGCTGTAGCAGCACTATGAGGAAGATGGCTGCTGCAAAGGACCAACTGACTGGCTAAGTGTTAAAGATAATAATATAGGATTGCACTTATGGTCTGCCTGATCCATCTTTTGGGTGGGTTAGCATGACACGAAAGCAAGCACAGACACAGACACAATCAAATTCCTTATCGGCTTTGAGCGGACTGCTGTTCCAGGACGAAGTTTGCAGATTTCATGTTGATTTCATCATCCATTGTTTGATTTCACAGGGCTCATTTCTGTCCATTGTACTGAGTCAAACAGAACAGTTCCCTGACAAAAGAACCCAACCCATCTGCTCATACTAACGATCCTCTCCTCTCCTCTCCTCTCCTCTCCTCTCCTCTCCCTCTCCTCTCCTCTCCTCTCCTCTCCTCTCCTCTCCTCTCCTCTCCTCTCCTCTCCTCTCCTCTCCTGAGGGACTGACTGAGGTAGGTTTACACCAATAACCTACAGAGATGTCAAAACCTACCGTGGAACGCCCTGATCACCGTTACTATGCTACTGCGTTAATACCTATCCGATAGCTTTAGCAGTGCAGGTACAGTGATAATGGGGCTGTCCACAATGTCTTATAGAACTACTGACAACTTCCTTATTTTGATTCACATAGCAGCCTACTGTGGTGTCTGAAGAGAGGCACAAATTACACAGAAATAATGACAGCAGAACCACTGAGATATTGTACAGAAGCTATAATTAAACCAAGATGTGGTTTTTAAATATCCAACTATAAAATAAGACATTTAGGGATTCAAACAATCAAACATGAGGGAAATGCTTCACAATGAACCGACAGACAGACAGTGTATGTGTGGAGTAGAGTGGAGTCTCGGCCTCCTCTTCTCTCCTCTCCTCCACAGGGATTGAGTGTTCTCACAGTAAATGGAAGTGGTACAGCTCTGACCTTTGAGCTGAGCCCAGCGGAGTGAAGGCTCTGTCAAAATATTCCTTCAGAAATGACAATCCACCACGCTGGTCTGTAGGCTTGACATGGCAGGGAAGTGGAGAGGCCTAACCTGCTGATCCTGACATTCCAAATGAGAGGATTATCATGACAACACCACTGCTGCTACAGTCACAGACAACACACCGTCCTCAAGATATTCTGCCATTTTATTCACTCTACAATGTCTAACATCTGATAATGCCAATATGTCAAAAATGAAAAATGACCAAACAAAATGCTTATCTATTATGATTGTTCATGGTTATTTGTCTAACTGTTATTATTATGAGTTTATTATTCTTAATAGTATTATTATTTCATTAATAATGTACTTACTACACTAAAAGAAAGAACCATTCCCCTCCTTCAAATCCAGAGAATATTCCTATTGAAAAGACCAGCACAATGTCACAGCCTCCATTTTCCAAAATGTTTCCGTATTTCAACCAAATGACTAGGTCTCTGTGAGGAAGCCGGTGAGGAACAAAGACAGGCAGTCATAATTCTATCTTGGCATGTACGGCATGTCAATGGGCACCTTCGTTCTGGAGGGCATTCCCCTGGGCCCTCAGGCTTCAAAACCATGTCCATATGATGTGGTGCTCTATAGCAGCACGCTGACATGACGATCAGATTTATTGGAGGTGCGTTATGACAACAGTGATGTTTACACTTGTCTATCCCAGAAGCTCAAGGTTTGCTTTCTCTAATTTAGCAAATCTACAGTATGCATATGAGTTTGTTGGCAGGGATTTAAATTAGGTCAGATATGGAATAAATCAATAACAACCCCATATGTGCTCTTCTTCTTCTCTTTTCTCTCTCTCTCTCTACCCTTCTTTGCTCAGAAGCTTGGCGATGAAGCAGCCTGGCGACTGCAGAAGTGTGATATGTGCAAATCACATTTGCAGATGAGCTTGAAACTCGCTTTTAATATTTAGATATCAGCCATCCCGCACTGGAAGCCCACTAAGACTCGATCCGGGGGGAGCAAGATCCCCACGTCATTAAGGGAGTCGTTATAGCCCGGTTTACGTTTAACATATTCCACATAAAAATGTACAACCAAGTAAAAACATCACCAGTTATCAGGCGATAACAATGCAAATTGTCAAAAGCGCATGAAGATTCAGTCTAAATCCAAAGTCGTCTTTCTCATGTCTGGGTTTAACATTCCCAGCTTATTGCTGCTTTCATTTCCTTCTGCTTTTTTTCCCCTCTCAGAGAAGTCACATGTCTGTCGAGTCTGACTCTGTGAAAGGTATGTTTGCCACGAGATGCGAGTACACGTGTCTCTATAGCCTGCCAATTGCTCATCAAACACAGCTCTGGGAGGGAAGCTTGGCTGTGGTTTAGGAGGACATCCAAACAGCAATGCAGTGCCACCGGACGAATCAGACTAGCATCCAGCCTCCTGTTTACCCGTTTGGTTCAAAACGAATGGCAACAAGAGGCCGACCGTTCACCACCAACTGTTCATGAACCAACCACCTTCTGTAGCCTACAACAGCAGCTCTCAACAACAACAACAACGACGCCACCCAAAGGTTCATCGTTTTCTCTGCTCGCCTCACACCCATCCTCTTCCTTCGCCATATATCCTCTCTGACACCCGTTTAGTTAAACGCTTGTAGCCCAAACTTTTTCATTGGATGACAGAGAATGTTGCCCCCTGCAATTTCCCCCTACCTCCCTCATTTCCCCGTGTCTTAGCCCCTGCGCCAGATTTGTCTCTGTGCCATTTTAATTACAGGAAGGCAATCTTTATGGTGGTATTCTGCAAGAACACCAATCTGCAGAAAAGGTGATAAGTAGAACTGCTACCCAGCTTTGGTATCAGTAATAAACAGACACTTAATTGAATAATTTGACCCAAGCGGCTGATCCTCTGAAATAGCATGTTGAAAAAATGATTTGGAATATTAAGACAGTTGAAATGTTTTGCATGACGCCTGCAGTACAAAAACATCAGTATCTTTGGCTGGTTGCCCGTGACTCTCCAACGTGGGCTATGGTGGGGTGTTGAGGAAGGAGATAAGTGAGCTGCTGGTATCCTGGAAGGGTTGAGACATGTGGGGGAGATGGAGGAGCATAGTGCCTCCCTGCCTACTGAATCTGGTTCTGGGTCCAGCTACAGCCTCATGGAACTGCCCCCAGCCAGGTTCTCTCCTCTCCTCCGCAGCAGTGTCTTAAAGACAATGTCTCCCAGTTGCTTCCTGTTTAAGGATAGCGGTTACAGAATGATGACACAGATTCAACACTGCAGCAGGTTTATACAACGTTGTCTTCCTGATAAGAAAAATAAAAACCTCTCCACAGTTCAACGCTGATTTGACTGGTAGCATCATTTTGCGGGGAGACTATTTACAGATTCAGCAGAGTTATCAATCGAACAGACACACAATCCGGGTCCAATGTCACTTCTACTCATTATGGTAATAGTTAATACATGCAAATGAAAACATTCTGGCAATTTGATTCCTTTGAAGATAGTTTGCATATTGTCTTGGCCATGATGATGGAACACTTTCTCTCCCTCAGCTTCAATATATGCAAGGCTAGTTAGTTCATTTTTATCATGTCCCAGTTCATTTCTAGTGCTACTGGAATGAGTTCTCCCCCTCACTACTTAACTCATTAGGATTCAGGTACCATAAGCAGATTTTTCACACTATTGGTGTTTTTCTTAATTAAGAAACAAATGAATTCTCCCCAGCAAAATAGATGGAACACCGGGATAGGGTGCCAGGGGCCAGATGCAGTGCAGCTTAATTAGAAGTCACTCTATTGTCTGAGCTTTTTTAATGAACCTCCAATCGAAATGGATATCATCAAAACCTTCTAGTAGAAAAAAATAGCATCCATTTAAAATAATAGGAAAATAAAAGATAATGAAAGAGAGATACAGCACCAGGCTCACATCTACAGTTCAGAGAACACGGTGCACTTGTCACCTCTGGATGAGGCCCGTATAAATGTCTCGATCCCTTACGCTCCTCTCTGCTCTGTTCTGCTCCACAGCCCCTCCAGCTATGTCTAGTATTGTGCCGAGCCTACACAGCAACACTCGTTTCAACTTCTCATCAAAGGTGGCAGTTCCATTAGCCTGTGGATAGGTATCAACTAACTACTTCTGAAAGACTTGCAGCTGTCAATTTTCTCTCGTAGTAGAAACAATTTGGTTGGTGTTGATAATTATCATACTGGAATCATCGTCAGCAGAAATATAACTTTCCAGTTAGATAGTTCAAGGTGTTCCTCTATACATTTTAACATTTAGGAGTGATACTAACGATAATGCACCTGAGATGAAACAACAATTCATGAGGCGAAACTCGTTCTAAAGGGAGACAAAAATGAAAAACTTCAGTTCCGTTTTGATGCGTTTTTGAAAGAGACGAACTTGTGTGAAGTAAAATCATTTAGGTCAGCTTGCTGTTGCTACCTGTGTTGGGTTGGGTGACTGAAGGCGATAGCATCGGGGCTGTTTTGACTGAAATAAAAATCCTAGCATGTGCACATGTTCTGCCAAACCCATCAGTTCTTCTTCAGACGGCATGGCTTAGAAGCTCCCCAAGGACGGCCCAGTGCCCACTGATACGGGCCCAGGAACCGTCCATCTTGTCCAGGCCAAGTATCCCCGTGCCCAAGAGCTGTGCCATCAATGCCACAACTAGCGCCAGCACTGGATCCATCCCAGGCCCTGCAATCCATTTGAAAGGGTTTTATGGATCAGGTATGCAGTGTGATTTCCCTTTCCCTTTGTAATGCAGCGTGTCAAAGGTGAGCCAGGCCGACTTTCAAGTCATATAGTCGTTTTTTTGCGTTTCATTTGGGTAGAGAACACATAATTGATTTCAGAGTTTCCAAATGTCATGTTGGAAGAGATTAGGTGGAACGAAAAACTGCCCTGAAATCAGCTGGCATATGTGGGTGAGATGATTCAGAAGAAGGTAGGTATCCTCCACTATTGACGCTTTGATCATTAAGAAGGTAGTCATTCATCTAGAGCTAAACAAGTGTTACGAGAGCTTCTCTGACCAATAGAATGGCCAGGGGGACGTGTGTGCTGTGTACTACCTTCTCCATTACTAGAGGAACACATTCACACTGGAGGGTGATTTAAGACAACCCCTATTTTAACATTGCATTCCTACTTTTAAAATGAGTTTAAAAGATGTCTAAAAACCTGTTTACTGCAGCAATGCATCCATGCATAGAGTTTACAGAAATTGTGTTGTTTCTATGTTAATTATTTGCATATTAATTCCAGCGTAGAGTTCAGACAGTGCAAACTGATCTGTTAAAGGAAGTTACTTCCTCCCTTATTAAAAAGTCATGTTTTAAACACCTCTACTTATCCTCAAAATTACCATAATCCCTGCGATGCTCACCCATGTGCTTTCTCTCTTTTATTTACAGCTATACTTGTTTATTTATATCTCTGAATGAGATTAGAGAAACAGATTATAGCGCAGACCCATGAATAGCCATCAAAGACTGCGACGGGACAATGTAAGTCTCTCACTGATCTCTGTGTCTGTCTGTCTGTCTGTCTGTCTGTCTGTCTGTCTGTCTGTCTGTCTGTCTGTCTGTCTGTCTGTCTGTCTGTCTGTCTGTCTGTCTGTCTGTCTGTCTGTCTGTCTGTCTGTCTGTCTGTCTGTGGGGTAGCAGAACAATACATGTTGCTTCATCGACTCTACATAGCAATGACACACAATCCTCCGGGACAGACAGACAGACACACCGCAGGTTAACATACCAATGTAATATACGCTAGTACATTACCACTGTCTTGTCCTCTAACGCTACAACATTATCTTGGATCCCAAGAAGGACGTGCTAGAGAAACCATCAGTTCAATACAATCACATCAGTAACCTAGTTGCATAAGCTTAGTGATAGTATACCAAGGCAGGCGCAGTCTGCTTGACAGCTCCAAATAAAATAGGTGGCACGGAAGTATAGATGAATTATATGGATTATTAAAATGAGGTTAATATGTGAACACTGGACATGCCAAATGCATGACGACGTCAGCTTACGCCACACAAACATTCACTCCAGTATGACACCTTCTCTTCCCACTGATTTACAAACACACATTTTTGACAACTGAATTGTCACAAGCGTTCTGTCTAACGTTGAAACGAACGTCTCAAATAGGAAGTCACCTGACCAATTACCGTTGGCAGGACGGAGAGGCCTGTCATAGTGATTCTTCCTGAAGAAAGGAAAAGCAAAGGAGTAACAGCACTGACTTTCATGCCAAAAAGTAAATAAACATAGTTAAAAACACACCAAAGACGAAAACTGACATCAGCCACAGCTTTGACAAACAGTGGAAACTGAAAGTTAGTGAGGAGTGAGGCAGAGTTTCCTGTAGCTGCATGGATCTTGGGGCGGATGGTTGTTTGGTTGCCTAATTATTTATCCTACTGGCTTTATGGCTCTCATTAACTTCCCCTCTCTTTACCTTCCATTGGAAGTCTGAAGTCAACCTGCATCTGGTGCAGATAACGACCATGCGGCCGGGGTCTACGCAGTCCCCTCCCCTCCCCCCACCCACACCTTCACAAGAGAAAAGGAGCGCTCTTTCATAGAGACTCACAGGATAATGGTGTTAGAAATAGGCCAGCCACTTTGTGGCACGCTTAAAAAAACAGCCAGTGGAATTTGTTGAGCTGCATGTATCTCTTCATTCAGTGGAATCTACAGTGCCTTCAGAAAGAATTCATACCCCTTGACATATTCCACATTCAAAATGTATTAAAAAAAAAAATTCTTCTCATCAATCTACACTCAATATCCCATAATGACAAAGTGAAAACATGTTTTTAGAAATTGTAGCAGAAAATATCTAATTTACATGTTAGAATGAGTCTTTCTAAGTCTCTAAGAGCTTTGCACACCTGGATTGAACCATATTTGCCAATTATTCTTAAAAAAATTCTTCAAGCTCTGTCAAATTGGTTGTTGATCATTGCTAAACAGCCATTTTTAAGTCTTGACATAGATATTCAATCTCCCAGTGTCTGGTGAAAAGCAGACTGAACCAGGTTTTCCTCTAGGATTTTGTATCCTGAAAAACTCTCCGGTCCTTAACGATTACAAGCATACCCATAACATGATGCAGTCACCTCTATGATTCAAAATATGGATAGTGGTACTCAGTAATGTGTTGTATTGGATTTGCCCCAAATATAACAATATATTCAGGACAAAAAGTGAATTGCTTTGCCACATTTTTTGTAGTATTACGTCAGTGCCTTGTTGCAAACAGGATGCATGTTTTGGAATATTTTTATTCTGTATAAGCTTCCTTCTTTTCACTCTGTCAATTAGGTTAGTATTGTGGAGTAACTACAATGTTGTTGATCCATCCTCAGCTTTCTCCCATCACAGCCATTAAACTCTGTAACTGTTTTAAAGTTACCATTGGCCTCATGGTGAAATCCCTGAGCGGTTTACTTCCTCTCCCTGGCAACTGAGTTACGGAGGATGCCTGTATCTTTGTAGTGACTGGGTGTATTGATACACCATCCAGTTAATAATGAATAACTCCACCATGCTCAAAGGGATATTCAATGTCTGTTTTTTATATTTTTACCAATAGGTGCCCTTCTTTACGCGGCTTTGGAAAACCTCCCCTTTGAAATCCACTGCTCGACTGAGGGGCCTTACAGATAATTGTATGTGTGGAGTACAGAGATGAGGTAGTCTTTCAAAAATCGTCTTAAACACTATTATTGCACACAGAGTGAGTCCATGCAACTTATTATGTGACTTGTTAAGCACATTTTTACTCCTGAACTTATTCAGGCTTGCCATAACAAAGGGGTTGGATACTTACTGACTCAAGACATTTCAGCTTTTCATTTAGAAAAGAATAGAAAAACATAATTCCACTTTGACATTATGGTGTCTGTAGACCAGTGACAAAAAAATCAATCTGATACATTTTAAACTCAGGTTGTAAAACAATAAAATGTAATAAAAGTCAAGGTGCGAATACTTTCTGAAGGCACTGTATGGCAAGCTTACTGTATCACACTGCAAAGACATTGTAACAGAAAAATAAGTTGGAAAGAGGGAGAGAGCTAGGGTGAGATTCATGGAGAGAGGGAGAGAGCTAGGGTGAGATTCATGGAGAGTCATGGAGAGAGGGAGAGAGCTAGGGTGAGAGTCATGGAGAGAGGGAGAGAGCTAGGGTGAGATTCTTGGAGAGTCATGGAGAGAGGGAGAGAGCTAGGGTGAGAGTCATGGAGAGAGGGAGAGAGCTAGGGTGAGATGGAGAGTCATGGAGAGAGGGAGAGAGGTGGGGTGAGATGGAGAGTCATGGAGAGAGGGAGAGAGCTAGGGTGAGATGGAGAGTCATGGAGAGAGGGAGAGAGGTAGGGTGAGATGGAGAGTCATGGAGAGAGGGAGAGAGGTAGGGTGAGATGGAGAGTCATGGAGAGAGGGAGAGAGGTAGGGTGAGATGGAGAGTCATGGAGAGAGGGAGAGAGGTAGGGTGAGATGGAGAGTCATGGAGAGAGGGAGAGAGCTTGGGTGAGATGGAGAGTCATGGAGAGAGGGAGAGAGGTGGGGTGAGATGGAGAGTCATGGAGAGAGGGAGAGAGGTAGGGTGAGATGGAGAGTCATGGAGAGAGGGAGAGAGGTAGGGTGAGATGGAGAGTCATGGAGAGAGGGAGAGAGGTGGGGTGAGATGGAGAGTCATGAACAACTCAGTAATCACTGATATCTATTTTAGCACGATCACACACACACTAACACATTTGAATGAGACCATTTTTTAAAGAGGCTGCTGTCAGAGATTTTGGGAAGATGGCCGTCTCCCAGGCCTGTGGTGTAGTACTAAGATCACACCCCAGCGGGGCCAGGGAGGTCTGGGCCAGCAGGGCTGTAATAGGGGCATCTGTCCTTCCCTCCTGTCCCCAATCTGGAGCCCCAATCTGCTCTGCTCCACCAGACTCACCTTAGGCCAACACGGACAACAACCCTGACCTGCATGCTATTAATTTACAAACCACTAACTAAACGACCAATTGGAGCTGTTCCTCCAGCCGAGGAGCCAAGAAGCAAAGTGAATTGATAGAGATGCTTTCACCGCCCGGTCGGTCACACTTTCAAACCAGCAGAGACACAGTGGGAAAGAATTGGTGAAAAGCAAATACAGTCAGGGAGTAGGACTTCAAAAGGCAGTTAGACAGCACAGACTACATAGACAGTAGAGTGCTGCATAATACACAACAAAGAAAAGGTTTAAAGAACTTTGGGTGATTGCTTTCAAGTTTGTCTTTACAGGGGAAGCTGGACCATTCATTTCTCTATTTTGCAATGCAAAGGAAAATAAATATTGCAGTCTTTGATGGCTCATGAATTTGTACAGTTCTCAGCGTATCAGGCAGACATTTTCTTTCTTGTGTTTTTCACTCCATATGTTAGGCCTTGGGCCTACTGACAGAAGTATCTGTCAGACGTGGAAAACTCCCAAATAGCCCAAAAATCCAAGACGTAGGCTACATTTGCATTCAAATCAACAAATGTTTCCCGTCATTGTGCACTGTTGCATGAGGCTCTTCAACTGTCTTTTTCTCTTCCCTATAAATATATACAATACCCAAAGTCAAATGTATATTAATATTACCAATGAATTTCATTGAAAATAAGTATTTTCACAATAGATATGTCTCCTTCCACTGCCCTGGTTCTGTCCCTCAGTCCTGGGGTCATTGTCAGAGCCAAGAGGTCATGAGTCTGGCCAGTCAAGATAACACACACACACACACACACACACACACACACACACACACACACACACACACACACACACACACACACACACACACACACACACACACACACACACACACACACACACACACACACACACACCCTGATGAGATGAACTATCTGAGAGAAGAGGGATGCATCGTCTCTCTCACTGACTGACTGACGGACGGAAGACAACAAGCTGGAGGTAGAACCCTAAACACTACCATCCCTATCCTTACAGGTCCCCTGGCTGCTCCTATGCCAATGGGACAAATGATTCCCATAGGGTTAATTAAGAGACTCATTTGTCACAAATAGGACTTAAGTCATTGGATATATAATATCACATTCAATAATATGAATAGGCTACATGTAACATTGCCACCTATGGCCTAGGTTTTGCTAATTAAAAGCACCGAAAAAGGAGAAAATGCTGTTCATTTAGTACACTACATATTAGGGTTGTTCCCTTCTGGATGTATCACACAGTACTGGAAGTCCTATTTGATTGATCAGAGAGCACAAATAGTTCTTCACCTTTTTTACTATAGTATATGGTCTGGAGATGTAGGCAGGTTATTACTGAGTTGGTCAATATACATCACTTCCCCCAAAGGATTACACTTGTTATCTGAAATGATATTCAATAAAGTATGACCCCAGAAATACCAGAGGAGTCGAGAGCATGTGGATCTGGCTTATACAAAAAAATAACATTTTATTGGAATTAAGATCACAGTCAAGATTACCTGAGGAAACAGCAGTGAGTTTTCTGTTACTGCTCCCCTCCTTCCACGGTATTCTTTCACTCTTGGGAGCCGCTGTGTGTGTGTGTGTGTGTGTGTGTGTGTGTGTGTGTGTGTGTGTGTGTGTGTGTGTGTGTGTGTGTATCACTATGATGTCTGAAGGCTGTTGAGGATGGCTATACATTTCAGAGAGACGCCCCATTACATTCTCTCAGTATGTTTCTGGAACGGCACACACACACACACACACACACACACACACACACACACACACACACACACACACACACACACACACACACACACACACACACACACACACACAGAGAGAGAAACGTACAGTATGTCTATTAGTTGTACACAGGCAGGAGACAGAGTCACAGTGACATGGACAGTGGACAGAGAACAGTTACAGAACACACACTGCTGTTACTCCATGGATACAGCTGTTGTATTCTCTTCCAACTTCCAATTGATCTTCACTAAAGAGGGCTCTGTCTGCATGGTTAAAGCACCATCTTGGGAGTCTCCGAAGTAGAGTTTGCTGCCTCCATAAATATATTTGTTTACCTTGCAAGTTGCTCTTGCAAACTGCTTCCAGCGAATACACTTTTTTTTTTTTTTATTCTTCCATTGAATTTTCATTTTTGTCTTTTTTCTCAGCTCTGCTAGCTTTTCACCTCAGGGGGATTTACGGATGGACGGACGGACAGACAGACACTGGGGGGCAGACAGACAGACAGACAGACAGACACAGACAGACAGACAGACAGACAGACAGACAGACAGACAGACAGACAGACAGACAGACAGACAGACAGACAGACAGACAGACAGACAGACAGACAGACAGACAGACAGACAGACAGACAGACAGACAGACAGACAGACAGACAGACAGACAGACAGACAGACAGACAGACAGACAGACAGACAGACAGACAGACAGACAGACAGACAGACAGACAGACAGACAGACAGACAGACAGACAGACAGACAGACAGTACTTGGACCTGAGATCTGATGATGAGTGCTGGGTGTATGCTATCACACAGACACTGTAAGTACATTCTAATTAGTTGATGTATGCAGGACACCGTCCATATTGGATGGGTATCAAAAAGCAATCAACGCTCTATCACTGATGAGCAGCCTGTGTGTGTGTGTGTGTGTGTGTGTGTGTGTGTGTGTGTGTGTGTGTGTGTGTGTGTGTGTGTGTGTGTGTGTGTGTGGATGGAAAGATGTGCTGCTGCTGCTAGTGATGGTGGTGCTGGACTCAGAGGCGAGACGGCTTTCACAAACCGCCGTAATGCCATGCAATCACAAGACATTATGCACAGATCTGAACTCCAAAGCCACAGGATGAAAAACAAAATCAGGGGAATATTTTGAGTTGAGATCCTCATTTAAAAAAGAACTGATTATGATGAGCTCTCTTCTCTCCACTTCTTTTTTTCATGCAGATGTTGAGAGTGAGAAGTGTTGAAATTGACTCTCCAATGTTAAAATATGGGCAAGAAACCCACAATCAGCCAGAGAGTGAGCCATCAGATAATCCCCATAACATAATAGAGACGAAACACAGATTCAACAGTTTGGATAATTATTTGTGTACTGGGCCCTTAACGGATAAAAACAACTTCAAAACCAAATCAACTACAAAACTTGAGATAAACAAATTACACAGAAAATATCTGTTTTGATGCGTTTAGGATGAACACAAGTCTGACACCGGAGACTAATCAACAACTCAATGTGGTTCAACATCACTCATGTTTAAACCATTAACATCCCAAGCACCCATTACCAGGGTAGTTATCCACCCCTCTCCTAAATACATTCCTTATAACCAATAGTCATAAGGAACAGAGGCCAGGCATGGGCAGTGACACACACAAAGAGCATCCGTTAGCTAGCGACGTACCGAAAGGGACTCTGTATCAAAATCTTATCTTCAAAGGACTGGGCATGGGCTCAGGGGAGCAGTGCCACCGCCTCCACACAGACAGGCAGGCAGGCATGCACAGAGGGGGGATTTGGACCTGCAAGCAGGAACCAGGCAGAGATCTCTCGGCCAGCGCCCAGAGCCACAGACCTCCTCCAACTCGCCCGCCGTGCGGGGGGACGGGGGGGGGGGGACGGGGGACGGGCAGGGTTCCTGCACATGCGGCACGACATCAGTGAGCTGATCCCCAACCATCAATTGCCTGGCCATTTACTTCCTGGCCCTGCCACGGCTGGTGGTTGGGATCTGAACTCAACTTAGACACAGAGTTTCTGCATTTCACAGATGGCTGTGAGAGGCTTTGTGTTGAGGGGGGAGCGGGGTAGTGGGGTCCGTCGCCTGGACCCAGAGCGGGGCAGATTTCACACCGTGGTAGAGTAGCGCTAAAGCAGGCCGATGTTAATCCACTCACTGAGGGGAAGGCCTGGGGCGATTCTGCTGCCCGGCCGCCGTCTCCCCCCACAAAGCCATAAATGGTGCATTATACAACTGGGCCTCAGACATACTGCTGATACGCTGATAGGTGGCAGACAAAGACCAAAGCAACCACAGGAAGTGGAGCTGTAGAGGAGCACCATGCAGGTACAGTATGAACACACACTCTCTCTCCCTCTCACATACTGTAGGTAGTCTATACAATACCTGCTTAGGGGATGCTTCTGTTCTGTTCTTATTCATCATTGAATATATATCTTTTCAAAGTCTTAGTTCAGGCTCAAGACAGAGCTGGACACTCTATGCTCTACAGTACAATACAAAAACTAGTGTTGGACCACAGTGAATACACATCTAAAGTTACCAGAAGTGTTGTGGAGTGTTTGAACTTATGAAAGGCAATCACAGGAATGAAAGGAGAGTGAAACATATAAACATGGGGGATTGAAATAAATGACTAGGAAGAAATAAGGGAAGATGATAAGACAGCTGTAACTTAAGCCCCAGAATGAGATGTTTTACATGAAACCAAGAACTGCATTTCAGATAAAACCAGCCACCTTGTTTAGACATCACTTGGAAAGATATGGAAAGATATGAGTTGAACTAAAATGTATCTGGGCAAAATGCTACAAATAACACAAACACTTCACTATATTGGTCTTCACCCAAATAACAACATTGCCTGACAAACATCTTTGATAAATAAAGTTCATTACTTTTTCACTGTGTATAATGTTTTTTTTTATCATCACGCTTTGCCAAGCATTGCTGAAGCAGATTCTGACTGAGGATTGAAGCATTGTAACGAGACACCATAGGTCCAACACATAGGATATCATTATTATGTTCATTACAAATCCCTTTTATTCTCCTGGAGGAGTCTTTGACAAGAAGGTTGTCATTTCAACCACTTCAAACAAACAGTGGTTGCTTTCCCTAATGATGGTTGGGTGGACGGTTTCTATTGTCTGAACATCTCTTTGGGCTAATCCATGTTTTGTCAGGTTAGTGGTTGTAGTCAATAGAGGAGGAATGGTTTTTCAATGGAAGATGATTAAAAGAACTGATCCATAATAGTGCAGTTTGACTGCTGTTATCATAGCCACTTCATTCCAAGTGAGACCCTGATGTTGAAAGCGTCCCCTAGACAAAGCTAATGGACGATAGAGTCCTGTTAAATGGAGACGGCCCAGCCTGGCTGTCTGAAGAGACAGGTTCTACTGCATCACACACACCACTCACATTACTGAATCATCACCATGATGCCCTTCATAATCATTGTGTGTGTGTGTGTGTGTGTGTGTGTGTGTGTGTGTGTGTGTGTGTGTGTGTGTGTGTGTGTGTGTGTGTGCGCAATATCACGATATCACATAAACATTGGCATCGTTGCGGCTGTCAAAAAGCATAGCCATTATCATTCTTCGCTGACAAAATGTTTGATTTTAGTAAACAGTTGTACCTAAAGGCTGCTGTGACTTCCAGACTCCAAGACCAGCTACCTGGATATAGAGATGACTTCACACTAATCAAAGAGCAGTGGACTAGACAAGACCTTATTAACTTGATCTTATTATCTTACCACATCTCACAAAGACTGAACTCTGCACTGAACTCTGTACTGGGAAAGGATTCTCTGCTGGTGGTTTTGGAAGGGATGATTCTGAGGATGATGTAGACGTAGAGGGTTGTGGTGGATTGTGTTTGTTTACAGTACGCATCCAATCATCTATTGTCACTGTTCCATGTTCACCCCCTCAGAAACCACAGAGAGAGTTGCTGTAGTTTCCACCTCAAACAGCTTCCATGTTCTCACCGGTTAGCTGGTTCATACTATGGTACCACATAGAAATATCAGATCCTGCTGACAAGAACAGATTTACCCCAAATGAAAGCTGTTGTTCATCCTATTCAACACTCCAAAGGAAAATTCTATTGACATGACTGAGAAGGAAATCTTATAGTCTAGGACTAATGCTGACTACAGGACCAGTGAGCTATATTCTCCAACTATAGTCAGACATTCCAAAGAATATTACTAGCTGTGACGGTATGTTCTGTCTTTCTTCACAAATCTTTGCAACATTTTACAGTTTGTCAAAGCAAGCTGTTGAGAAAGAGAGAGAGAGAGGGAGAGAAGGAGAAAGAGAGAGAAGCCCTTGACCTTCTTGTCCTGAAGATTTGCCTAGCTTCCCCTCACTCCAATCTAGAGAGTGAAATCATCTGATCCTAAACTAACTGTCAACTGCTTGTGATGGCGGCAAAGCCAGAGACATCAATCCATCACTTTCTACTACTTTCTTCCCCTATTTTGCTCGAGCTTATCATCTGACCCAGTTGTTATCCTGTTTCAGAAGCTTCAGAAACTTCATTATGGTCAAATGTGTCTCTTTGGAGAATCCCAGACACATGGTTCACACAGAGAGACCACAGTCTGTTCTGGGCTCTAGGTCTGTGTAGACCAGCATGTTACACCCACTAAAGCATCACCACCATTTTATCACGGGGGATGGACGTTAATACCAGCCTTTTATAGAGACAGAATCAATAGTTTTCAGTTAGACTAAACTGGGACTCTAACTATCATGTCTTGAATGAAAGGATGCTTTTAGCGTTTAGCCAAGCTATCTGTGGTTTGGGCCTGGGGAATGGCTGATTGGTGTAACCTTGGTTTAAAAAAAAAACCACATCTGATATAACGAGCTAAGGCATTTTGCTCGGCCAAAGCTACTCGGTCACTGTCACCAAACCAGTCTTTAGCAATTACCAGATTAGAATTGTTTGAGATGAGATCCACTGCTGCCTGATTCTGAAAGGCAGGTAGGCAGTTCCATTCCTCTCCATCACCATCTCACGTCATAGTTATTTATTTGACATAGTTCAAACTGCTGGGGACTAATTACAGGACAGGAGAAATAACACTTTACAACCTGTCACTCTTCTCATCACAGCCTTTCAGACACACTTCTTCCTCCAATCTGATTTGCATAATCTTGTTTAAAACATAATCGATCAACATCAGCCAGTGACAATTGGCATATCATTCCATTATGAATATTTGTGTGCATCCAGGCTAATCATATGCAGATATGCCCTCTGATCAGGGGGATGTAAACTGGGCTGTCAACAGCCGTACGCGCTTTGCTGCCACGCTTTGCTGCAAATCAAAACATAGCCTCTTTAAAGTATTAACATGTTTTGAAGTTTGTTTTATATTTTCAGCACATTTGACATAAATTGTTTATCTATTTACAAAGCTTTGTCATTAGTGATTTTCCAGTGAACCCTTAGCAGTGCTGTGTGTTTTGTGCTGTTGGGCCCAGAGAAATGCTGATGTACAAATTGAACTGAAAGGCTTGCTACTTAATCCGCTGTAGCCACCTATCCCTTAACTACGACGTCTGAGGCGTTTTATCCTTAATGCCCAAGAAATGCAAAGTTCTATCTTTCCCTGTTCTCGTCCTTCACAGCTGTGGCTAATTCCTGCCAACAGAGATACTTAAACGTAACAGCTAGCAACAGTTATGGCTTCATTTTCTGCCGTGCCAACTCATATCTTGGTCAAAAAATGATGTTGACTAAATCGCCCCTTTTCAGCCACCTAATATGTCATGGAAAAGAAAAACAAAGGACGTTGTTGCTTCCTGTGAGGGTAAAGTTGTAGATGTTTGTTATTACATCATGTTCACAACTCCTTTTTACATTCACAGCTGCTAGGCTGAGTCACTTCCTCTATCCTCAAGAGCCTGGATTCAACCAAACCTGCACTGCAGGAAACCAGTGATATTGCATGACTTTGTTAACACCCTGTAACTAATAGCACATTATTAACACATTTGCCCATTGAAACAAAACAGAACTAATTTTGACTTTAATTGAAATGTTTTCTCCCCCAGAAATATACACGGGAATTGTATTTCTCCACAGTGGGAAAAAGTTTCCTGCGAAACACATTCTGAATTCTAGAATATTCCAGTCCTTGAACATTCTGCTTTAGAATAGGACAGAGGAAGGCAAGTGTTCATCTTCTAAGCTGTTTAAAAGCCCAAACAGAACCCATAATATCCATATTCATAATATAACATGACGTCAGACGACAAAAATAACTGCGATATTGGGGCGTAACCTCAGAAAAACCCTTAATTGAGCGATATCTCCAGCCATCGCGGCGGTTAAACGCACAACCATCACCAAGGTGAAAGGGAATTTACAAGTTAAATGAAAGAATTCATGATGTGTGGTGGCTCTTTTACTCCCTGGCTGTTTCCCCTCTTGGCAGGGGCCAAATAGAGAATGTTAAATGAGGCAATTGTGTCCCAAAGGCAAAAAGAGAGGGAGGAAAAACATGTTCCTGTGTGCTCCTAGCCTGAGGACTATTCTCCCGCTGATGAGGTAGAGGCATGGCGTGCATCCCAAATGTATCCCCTACATACTGTAGTACACTATTTTTGACCAGGGCTCTGGTCAAAAGTAGTGCACTATATTGGGAATAGTGTACCATTTGGGCCGTAGTCATAGAGGGGACCCATCAGAACCCTACACCACCAGGCCAACTTCCTGTGAGACCAGACCCTGGTCCGCCTCCCTGACACATCATGATGATGCGCAGACCCACACATGATTATATTCATATCATATCAACATGCACATTGCAAAGTCACATCCTGGAAAAACTGGCCATATTCATAATATACACAAAGACTTTATCGAAACAAACTAGCCTACCGCTGTGTTGTCTACGATACAGTTTTTATGAACTGTGCACCAAGATAAATGTGGCTGATACAGGGATATACCACAATCTATCAATTTACTTATTACTCAATATCCTAATGATATATGTGAATGTTTATAGTGTCATGATGAAGAGAAGTGTCAGGATGTGTATAGACACTGGTCTGTAAACGTTGTATTGTGTGTCTGACTTGGCATCCTATATAGTGGGAAGGATGGCATTTCAGACTCAGCCTGTGTCTGTAGCAGTAGGAAATGTACTGTCAGACAGCTATACAGACATACTCCGTGTTGACACGCTGACACTGATAATCAAAGCCTTGTTTGGGTCTTAAAAGGACGTACTTGAACAACAGCTGGACTAGAGGCCATAGCTGTCCTATAATGGCCTTTGGAGAGTGATCAATATTCAAATCTAAACATCTCTGTTGTGATTAGAATGCAGCCCTCTGTTTTTCTCCCCTCCCCGAAACAACAAGGAAAAAAAAGCATAAATCGATGATCTTAGAGTCTAAACTAGATTCCTAAGCAGTTTGCCACTCTCGGCAGCAAGATAAGATAAACTCTCTTTGACCTAAGAGATGAAGTTGCCATGACGATCAGGGAGTCCACTTTCTCTATTGATATTTTGCTGATGTAACAACAAATGGAACCAGATCTGGCCCCTGATAGCGGTGACTAATTAATACACATATTGATCCGTACAAGTTAGAGACGAGGCTATTAACTCAAACGGCTGAAAGTCAATTGTTACCTGGGGCTCAAAAGGCATCACTTGATATCAAATCTAAATAAACGGAGGAACAAATTATTAGGATTTGTTGGGGCACAATTACCTATTCTTCTATTTTATTTACAACAGCATGTAAATGAAAAGGGACGAAAGAGAGAAAATATCATTTTAATAGAAATTCTTTGAAAAGGGACTGAGCCATCTACGTAGCCAGCAGAGTAGCACTAAAACTGAAAAACGTTGTGATTAGATCCTGAAAAACAACTCCAGTACAACAATCCATGTTGAATAATCCATTGACAACTATGAAGGAGCAGATAATGACTCGCAACAGTGAATAGTCACTGGAATAATGGTGGTGGAATTACAGGAAAGAGGAAGACAAAGAGGAAACAGTGCCAGGAAATGACCTCCACCTTTTGAAACCAGTGACCCAGCGACCAATGCCCACATCTCACTGTGCTGTTCAAGCTGCACTGCAGCACCACTGTAACACACACACACACACACACACACACACACACACACACACACACACACACACACACACACACACACACACACACACACACACACACACACACACACACACACACACACACACACACACACACACACACACCAGCCATGCCAACTTCAGCTCAGCCTCCACTTCAGCTGGCAGTGTTTTCAACAAAGGAAACACACATCCCTCCACACTCTACATTCCGTTTCATAGTTGCTACGGTAATGTTATATCCGAAATGTGGTCTATAAAACGGGCGCTTAACGTCAATGTGACATACAATCGCAACAACAATACTTGAACGTATAAATGTTAAATAAAATAGCCAGAAATCATGTGAAGACTGGAGACAGCATGCTATTTGCATACATTGGTGGTGCAACATCAGTGCTTGAGAAAGAGAGTGAAGGCGAACCGGGATCCTTCAGCTAAGACGACGAGGCAGCAACACAACACAAGCTGTTATTGGCAGGGAACAGATGTTTGAGGGAAAGTTGGCATTCAACAACCATTCTTCATATGACAGAAATCTATGAGGAGCACAAGAGAGGCAGCGTGATTGTCAGGCGAATGAAAAAGAAACCCTTAAATACGCGAGGCTGGAATCCGAACACACACATGATGATTCCCCCCCGAAACATCAGACTGCTTGAGTTGGTTTACAAGTTGATTCAGCTGTGACAGAGGTCAAATAGAAGACAACACTTCTACTAGGCAGATTACCTGTCATGACAGAACACAAGCCTAAAGTTGACCACAATCCCCAGTCTCACTCACACTCACGTACGAACAAACACACACACACACACACACACACACACACAGAATGTTGGCAACCAATTCAGTAAACACTCCCCTTATCCCATACAAACCACTGTAAGTTGCCTCTGACAAATACATACATGTATAAATGTCATCTGATATGATAAACTGTATGCTGATGTAACATCAAGTCTTTCTGAGCAGTCAAAAACATCTACACCCTTAAATATAATATAGTAGTTATCCTTCTAGAATGAACATATACTGTACATACTCATCACAGTGTAGTTTCATTTCTACACAGTACAAGTTCTGGACTCCACTGAATGGTTTAACAGCAGAGAGGAGCAGTCCTGTATCTGGTAAAGGGCTAGTTAACGCTGCAACAGGAATTGACGAAGTCACAGGGAGCACCATGTACCTTAGCGAAGACAACAGTTAGGCCAGGGAAGAGTGCTAAGTCAATTTAATAAGCACATCTGACATTGGATTCCTCCATAAACAACACTGGAGGAAGAGGCTCCCTACATCATCTCGGCTCATCTACACGCCACCAAACTTTGGGAGCAATTTTACAGAAAAATGACTCTGAGGGGAGGCGTTTTCCATTCAGCTCTGTTCATATCTCTGCCTTCCTATTAAGAATCAAAATGTACCCCTCAGTGGGAGAGGTATGGACACACCACAGCATAACACTAGGAGCCACAGAGAGGTGAGAGGGGGGAGGGAAGGAGGGAGCCTTGAAGGAATTCACATATTCTCCTCTAATCACAATCCGCTGAGCATCAGCCATATTTCCATCATTTCAGTCAAATTTAGCTGATCTACTTTGGAGCGGCTAGCTGGCAATCTGGGCAATTTATTGGCATATTGGCACGGGGTGATAAGGCTAGAAACAACAGCAGCGAGCAGCTGGCCCACTGAGATGGACTGATAACACTGATATGTGCTCCCATACAAAACACCTCCACTATCTCCCCTTTCTATCAAACTCTTATTACAATAAAAGTGTATGGGTTTTTATCCCCTTCTTGGGAGAGGAAGAGAGGAGAGGAGGGGGGATACAGGGACAACCCAGAAATATAGAGGAAAAAAATCAGATGTACCGTTTCAGAGGAAAAAAACAAGGGGGAAATACATAATTTATCACAGTATTATCGGGATATCCAGGCAGCCTAATCAAGGAGCACTGAGTGACTATTTTTTGCCTTATCATCCAAAGTGGTGGAAACGGAGAGGGAATTATCAGCCGGCTGCAGATTGCTGGGTTGGAATTTTAATGGTAATAATCGGGTTTCTGATGGTATATCTTCCCTGCTTATCTTTTCCATTATCTGTCCTTATCTCCCCAGTCATCGGAGCAAATTAATGGTGCTCTTTCAGCTTCGCCTTTTTATCACCGCTCAGAGAGCACCCAAGGGGAAAGAATAAGCAAAATATTAAAATACTGCATAAATCACAATTTTAGATAACGGCCCAATATATGCAGGATGGAGGGGAAACTGCGCCCAACAACCTTTTTGTCCTTTAGAATGACTGTCTGCGCTGACTTTCTATGCATTGCCTGGTTCCTGGTCCTCAGGCCTTTCCCTAGCTCCTAGTTCCTGGTCCACAGGCCTTTCCCTAGCTCCTAGTTCCTGGTCCACATGCCTTTCCCTAGCTCCTAGTTCCTGATCCTCAGGCCTTTCCCTAGCTCCTAGTTCCTGGTCCACAGGCCTTTCCCTAGCTCCTAGTTCCTGGTCCACAGGCCTTTCCCTAGCTCCTAGTTCCTCGTCCACAGGCCTTTCCCTAGCTCCTAGTTCCTGGTCCACAGGCCTTTCCCTAGCTCCTAGTTCCTGGTCCACAGGCCTTTCCCTAGCTCCTAGTTCCTGGTCCACAGGCCTTTCCCTAGCTCCTAGTTCCTGGTCCACAGGCCTTTCCCTAGCTCCTAGTTCCTCGTCCACAGGCCTTTCCCTAGCTCCTAGTTCCTCGTCCACAGGCCTTTCCCTAGCTCCTAGTTCCTGGTCCACATGCCTTTCCCTAGCTCCTAGTTCCTGGTCCACAGGCCTTTCCCTAGCTCCTAGTTCCTCGTCCACAGGCCTTTCCCTAGCTCCTAGTTCCTGGTCCACAGGCCTTTCCCTAGCTCCTAGTTCCTGGGGTAGGACACATCAAGGCTTCCACTGACCTTTCTGTTTCTAACTAGGGCTTTAGTTCTTTCAACACTGTATCCTCACTCCTCACCTCTCATTAACAACCTCTTACACATGACATAGTAATTCAGACACGCCTGGGTCACAGTGGATATGAGGATGCTCATATCAAGGAGGTATTCTCTTTGCTTGACAACAAAATTCAGAGGCATCCTCCTTGTGATTGGTTCTTACGGAAGTAGATCTAGCACATCATGCTAGGCTATAGTATACAGGTTTGTGCGTATTCCTCATAGACCAGAAATGCTTTCTCTGCTCAAAATAATCCTGAGTAGCAACACATGCATACCAACTCCACTGTAGTTATACCGAGCAGAAAAAAACATGTTTTTTTCTTCGTATTATTATTAAATTACAACAAACATAATCTCAATAGTTCCTTCTACATCGATAGAGTCTTGGAGCGTTTGCATTTAATCTATAACCGGTAAACTCATCATTCAGAACCATGATACCCACTTACAATAGGTAATCAGAACCAATTTTCTAAGTGTTCTTTGAAAATATATTCATAGGTACTGAAAAATATATTTCCGACTATCAACTTCTTAACTTGCCTAAAATGCTAAAATGTCTGAAAATATGTTCAGTCTGTAAATTCCCAAAACAAGCTGTGACAGTGAGTGACAAGCGGTTGAAGATCTTTTAGAAATTATAGACATTTGCAGTAATGTATTGCCATTTTGCTGTTACTGCAAAACAAATAAAAACTGTTTCAAAATCTTCCTTGAATATATACGTACATTTTGTTGACAGCCATATACAGTGTAATCAATTACTGACTAATCAATTACTGACTAATCGTAACCACTATTAAGTAAATTCCTCATGTAAAAACAGAATCATAATTTACACACACACACACACACACACACACACACACACACACACACACACACACACACACACACACACACACACACACACACACACACACACACACACACACACACTGTATAAATAAAGTCTCTATTTCTTCCTCTTGCTGTATCCACATTATCAATCACACTATTACTGGAATACATATTTCATATATTTAAACAAAACAATATTTTAGATGTATCTAAAATAACTTGAGAGTGGACAGTACTAATTCTTTTTTCTCATCATGTCTATAAGTCCGACAACAATGACAAATCCCAAAGGAGTCTCCTCCTACCTGCTCTTCAAATAAACCCAAGTCTGAGGACAAGGGTTTCCTAGTGAATCAGCCCGACATAAATGACATGGCCAATATAGAATAACCACATAGACAGTCATACAGCTAAACGACATGGTCAATATAGAATAACCACATAGACAGTCATACAGCTAAACGACATGGTCAATATAGAATAACCACATAGACAGTCATACAGCTAAATGACACGGTCACCATAGAATTACCACATAGACAGTCATACAGCTAAACGACATGGTCAATATATAATTACCACATAGACAGTCATACAGCTAAACGACATGGTCAAATTAGAATTACCACATAGACAGTCATACAGCTAAACGACATGGTCAATATAGAATTACCACATAGACAGTCATACAGCTAAACGACAAGGCCAATATAGAATTACCACATAGACAGTCATACAGCTAAACGACATGGTCAATATAGAATTACCACATAGACAGTCATACAGCTAAACGACATGGTCAATATAGAATTACCACATAGACAGTCATACAGCTAAACGACAAGGCCAATATAGAATTACCACATAGACAGTCATACAGCTAAACGACATGGTCAATATAGAATTACCACATAGACAGTCATACAGCTAAACGACATGGCCAATATAGAATTACCACATAGACAGTCATACAGCTAAACGACAAGGCCAATATAGAATTACCACATAGACAGTCATACAGCTAAACGACATGGTCAATATAGAATTACCACATAGACAGTCATACAGCTAAACGACAAGGCCAATATAGAATAACCACATATGACTGTATTGTACAATAGGTGTATAGGTGGTTGTTGCAAATGTTCTTTAACACCACAATTCACTACACTGCTAATAACAAGAAAAGTATGATGAATACAATGAATCTTTTCCAATACAAAATGAATAAAGGCACAATAAAAAGTCCCCGTTGTCTTCAAGTCTCTAAAGAGCAGACCTAAAATGCAACGTTGCTATGACCACTGTTAGTATGATACATTTCCACTGGGAAGCCTGCTAGGCCAGCCATTTCAACTCCACATTTGGAAATACATAAACACATTTCACAGCTTGTTTAAAATCACAGGAAATAAAATCCATATAGATCAGTTCTGTCTCATGCCACATGGTATTTCACTCAAAGCGTTAGTATTTGAAGTGAATGAAATAACCCTTGAATTATCAGAGATCCAGAGGCACAATGCTTTGTTGAAATGGGGGATGAAGCTAAGCAACAAGTACACGTAGTACTATCAAAAACACTGTCCATTGTATTTGACATATATATTTTAGTTATTATATTACCATGAACACTTTTCAGTATTCTTCAATGTATATAACCTGTCCAGTTAGAATTGTGTATAACCAATTATATATTTAGACAGTGACACAATCACTACCTAAATCTGCAGAATGATTAGGGTTCATGCTATTAATGTCAAAGTTTTAATTTAGGTTTAATTTATTTATCCAGTGTGTGTGTGTGTGTGTGTGTGTGTGTGTGTGTGTGTGTGTGTGTGTGTGTGTGTGTGTGTGTGTGTGTGTGTGTGTGTGTGTGTGTGTGTGAGAGAGAGAGAGAGAGAGGGTGAAGTTTAAGATTTACATTCCCACAGCCAAACCAGGTTTAAGATGTAATACTTAATTTGTTTAATTGGAAACAGAATTCCAAAAAGACAGTTTGTAAAGGATATGCACTCTTTAACTTTAGGTGTTTAATGTCTGTAGATCATATCAGCACATTATAATAAATCAAGAATAGATGTATCCTGATTTGCTTGACATAAATAATATGTAAAATATTATAAAGTAACCTATCCACTTTTAGCAAACACCAAGCAAACTCCTATATTTGTAAACACATCATTTGAAAAGTCAGAAGATGGAACACCTTTCTCAGCAATAGCCTATGACAGAATATGATTGATCAAAACCATAACTATTTTATCAATGAACGAAACTACATCAAGAGTATCAATTAAGTCTGCGATTGCCAATTGACATCGGTGCCGAAGTAACTAGTCCCTCACTAACCTAATTTAACTTCTCCAACAAGCTTTGGTAGACAACAGAAGGACAGCGAGGCTGTAAAACTTACGTTTAATTTGCCTGGGGTTGCTCTGCTTCCTTCGGGACATGCCTGCTCGGAGCTGGTCAGGAGATCCAGGTGTAGCACTGACTGATCGATAGGTTTTGGTTCATCCAAGCACCGGTAGGGTTTGTGATGGAAATTGAGAAAGAAAGGGTGACGAATTATGGACACTTTTTTCACATAGTATGTCGCTCTGTCTCTTCCCTTTCTCTTCCTCTGATCTGCTCTATTTCTCTCTAGCTCGCTCTCTCTCTTTCACTCACTCTTTCTCAATGGCGTTCTCCGAGATGAGGCTGCACTGACTGAGTTGCGATCCGCACGGACTGACTGGGGAGGTGAAAGCGTTTCGCGCTTTTGTTTGAAGATAAGGTTTGTGCCTCCACGGGTACCGTAGACACCGCTTCTTAAACTTGAGTTTTAGCGTGTGCAACCCAAATTGTGATTTCATAATTGTTCATTACTAGTGGAATGTCACATTTTGTGAGGTTAGCCAAATAATACTCAACACATTTTGAACCACCAATATTTGGCGCGGGTTTTGGATATGCGTTTCTGTCGGTGCATTCCAATTCCCACCCTGTCAAACTTGAAAAATGTCTGTTTTAGTTTTTAGATAAAATAATTAGACACTACTATATTAGTATGAATTTTTAAGTTATCTGAATTATATTTTATTTGTCCATTTATGAAACCCAACTTAACCCAACCCAATGACATAGGCCTAGAGTAAGCATAAACAGCTGTACCATTTTGCACACACAGACTATCTTCCTACACACACATGCTAGCCTTGTAATTACCAGACAAACTCGCGAGATCAAGCAGCTTGCGAAACTACACATGCACCCCTTACCTTGTTCTGGACTCTGGCCAATCCGAACTATCAGAATATGACACTATAGAAGCCTCAAATCATTGCATTGTAGGAAAAGAGAAGCACGTTTCATAATTGTTGGATTATTAAAATTGCATAGTAAACCTACTTTACAATGTAAAATGAGTTGAATTCCAAATTGTCCCTCTAGTAATACTGCTGCTGTAGCCTACCACTTGAGTACATTCCTCCCCCCCCCCAAAAAAAAATAATAAAACATGTTATTGTCATCTCTCTGGCTTTAATAAGTAGCATTTGTTAAACATTCACAGAAACTAGAAATTGACTTCTTCAATTAACCAGTTGAACTGTCAAGTAAGGTAAGCAAGTCGCCTATGAAATGACCCAATCCAGGACTTTGAAATTGGGGTCTGAGACTAGGCTATAATTGAAAGGGTTAGCTAGTCAACTATGCTTCATCTTAAAGGGATACTTCAGGATTTTGGCACTGAAGCCCTTTATATACTTCCCCAGAGTCAGATGAACTTGTGGATACCATTCCTATGTCTCTGCATGCAGTTTGAAGGAAGTTGCTAGCTAGCGTTAGCACAATTTCTAACTAGCGTTAGCGCAATGACTGGAAGTCTATGGTAACTGCCAGCATGCTTGAATATACCATAGACTTCCAGTCATTGCGCTAATGCTAGTTAGCATTGGCTTGCGAAACTACCTCCAACTTCCTGCATACTGGATGCAGAGGCATACAAATGGTATCGATAAGTTCATCTGACTCTGCGTAAGTAGATAAAGGGCTTCATAGTCAAAACCCAGAAGTATCCCTTTAAGGATGGAAGCGTTTATCTGCTTTATTTCAGTTGGCCCCTGCCACTGCCTTCACTTTCCATATCACAGTGACCAACAGTGGCAACCAAACACAATTCAATATCCCTAATTATCATTACATTTGAAATCAACCAGAGCTTGAAACCCTAGCCCTATTGTATTGTCTATTTTTAGTGGAATTCTAGGTTGAATTCAGACAACAGCTGTTGATGACTTTGAAAATGCTATATTGGCCTAATTAACATCATTGATGATCGATAAAGTATGGTCACATTTAATTTGCTCTCTTAAACCTACCCTTTGTAATGACTTCAATAGCAACAGTGAATCTACAGTATTTCATTTTTATGTGGAGATCTCTCAACAATCATTTTCACAATAGCACATTGGCAATAGTCAGTGACAAATATCATAGGTAAGCAGGGCTGGGCTTGGTTAAAACTTTGGATGGGAGACCAAAGGGTAGCTGTAAATTGATCAATTCTCCAGTAGATGCTGCCAAGCCTAATTTTTGTTGTGATATATATATATATATATATATATATATATATATATATATATATAACGTTGAAAATCTGACATTGCTCTGACATTACAAAATCAACATATTTTATAAAAGGTTTGTCTAGGCTGAAATTTGGTTACCATGATGACATAATCCTGTGGTTGAAATTTCACCCTCTAAACAATATTGATGACTTTGTTCAAATCCAATGTATTTTCCACGTTACAATACGTTTCCAAATTACGATGAAACAACGTTGATTCAACCAGTTTGTGCCCAGTGGAATGTGACTTATAGTTCGAGAAAAATATTCCTGTTATTAACATGTCCAAACAGATAACAAGTTATGGACGAAACAGAAATGTGACATACTTGTTTGATAGTAACCCTGAATGATGCATGTGTCATCTACGGTATCTTCTCATCTTTTTGGCCAACCACTTTGGAACATTCTAATCTTTAAGGACATCAACAGTAATTATTAAGACAGAACAGGTAAAACCAGTATAGTGCCATCGTTTTCAGGAAGGTGTACCTATGGCGATAGGGGAACAAGAGACAGACTAAGTGCAAGGGCAGGGCAGCCACCTGAACTGAAGGCAAACAGTGAATCTGAGAAAAATGGCTTTAAAGTTTTTTTTGTTGTCCAGTCAAATCTGTTGTAGGTAGATACGTGATAATGTACTGAATTATTATCTTAACGTTTTTGTTTTTCAATCACTTTTGCAAAATGTTCAGATGTAAGTGGTATATTTTCTAAACTCTAAGTACAAAACTCTAAACTGATACCACTTATAATGCCCACTATCTTATGTTCAGAACCTTTGATTGCGCATTCATTGTGGTTTCACACATCTGTCCCCCCGAGAACACATCTGTACCATGTACCATTTCACACATCTGTACCATGAGAACCTTTTGTTTAGTCACCAATACATCAGATAATGATAGGCTCAGCATTGAGTCATTTTAACTACCATATAATCCAATAGCAAAAAATACAAGATACACATTTCTAAACTGTTCTTTTTGAAGTGTTGGTAATAATCATTTTCCATACAGTATTTGACTATAACTTGACATGCATATTTTTTTAATGATTTGAATCCAATGGCAAGTTGTGAGCATGTTGAGAAATATGTTAGTCTTACATTATCCTTATAAAGTACATATATTAGATAAATCATCAGAAATAGGGGTATTGTAAAGCAGTTGGCTACTGTAAAAATGCAGAACGGTGTTGTTTTCCATTTCTGTCCCATGCAACATTGGACAAGATCACATTCTTTTTTTTATGTGACTTGTCAACTGTTACAGTATCGCCTGTCTCTCTGCTTGAAATGAATCAGCTTACAGTGTAAATTCAGACAATGAGTGGAATACACTGATATATAAAACTCAGGTATTTCAGCAGTGCATTGTACACTACACTATCATTTCAAATGGGAGCACATAGAGTGACTCTTTCCATTTTTATATTTTGAAGCACATTGGCTGATGGAGAATGATGATGAAGTATTTAAATGCAAATCCATATAAGATTTACCTTCCAACATAAATTGATGTCAAATTGATAGAAATGTACACTGTTCAGTTAAGTTAAATAGGCGCTACGTCATTTTGGTTCAGTAGTTAGCAGTTTTGAGCAGTTTGATTAAGTCATAGTTAACTGTACTGGTAACAAATGACAAGAAAATCATATCAAAAGTAAAGTGAATATTTCATTTTGGAAAGCAGATACTTAGATTGAATATATAAGGAAATTGAAAGACTGATTTGGTGCAGTGAACAAGTGACTGTTAATTTGTTTGTTGTACTCAGTCAATTTAAAATGCGCTTAGAGTTTTGAAACATGAGCAATTTTGATGATCTGTTTAGATGTTTGCGCTGTTATGTACAAAAACTGTATTATGAAGTAATTTTTTGATATATACACTACCGTTCAAAAGTTTGGGGTCACTTAGAAATGTCCTTGTTTTTTAAAGAAAAGCTATTTTTTGGTCCATTAAAATAACATCAAATTGATCAGAAATGCAGTGTAGACATTGTTCATGTTGTAAATGACTATTGTAGCTGGAAACGGCAGATTTTTTTATGTAATATCTACATAGGCGTACAGAGGCCCATTATCAGCAACCATCACTACTGTGTTCCAATGGCACGTTGTGTTAGCTAATCCAAGTTTATCATTTTAAAAGTTTTGTGGTTTCGATTACAGGCTCAGAAACAAAGCACTTTCTTCTGAAACTCGTCAGTCTATTCTTGTTCTGAGAAGAGAAAGGCTATTCCATGCGAGAAATTGCCAAGAAGCTGAAGATCTCGTACAACGTTGTGTACTACTCCCTTCACAGAACAGCGGAAACTTGCTTTAACCAGAATAGAAAGAGGGGTAGGAGGCCCCGGTGCACAACTGAGCAAGAGGACAAGTACATTAGAGTGTCTAGTTTGATAAACAAACGCCTCACAAGTCCTCAATTGGCAGCTTCATTAAAAAGTACCCGCAAAACACCAGTCTCATCGTCAACAGTGCTGGCCTTCAAGGCAGAACATTTTTTGCTTTTCTTTCAAAAACAAGGATATTTCTAAGTGACCCCAAACTTTTCAATGGTAGTGTATAAACCATGACCACTGATCTGACCTACAATGACAGATTTTCCACCTAGTTGTCTCGGGATTCAAACGAGAGACCTTTCAGTTACTGGCCCAACACTCTCAACCGCTAGGCTACCTGCCGCCCTTATCACATGTAAAATATATGAAATAATGATATAAGATCATTTTTAAATAAAAAAATTGAATGGCAAAGCTGTAAAACATTATCCTAAATATAAACCATCAACTTCGTGAATACCATTGGTGTTTAATATGAGGGTTTCAGAATTAAATATCCTTCATATATTTTTTTACAAACGTACTTACAATATGTATTTGTTGTCAATCTTTTGGGTGTCAAACTGGCGGCAGTTGTGGAAAAAATCAATAGTTTGAAGAGCTGCAGAGTTATTTTTAAATAATGCCATTGTTGATTAGATGCTTTTCTCATTAATTAGTCTATTTTCTGTTGAACCATATAGTCTATCTACTAGAAACTCATGGAAAATATGGACACAGATATAATAAATGAATACTATATATGAATACACTGTTTAAAAGTTGTTCAAGTATAAATTACCAAAGTTACAACAGATTTCCATAGAGTTTCTGCTAATTACCAATAATACTGAAGATTACGGTATCTTTGGTAAATTACCGGTAGCTTTACAACCCTAGTTTTGAAACAACTGCCATGTTGATGATCTGTTTAGATTTTTGTATTAAGCGTTGTGGAAATGTACCACATACTTGTGAAACTTGCACCAAAGCGATTGTTATGTACAACACAACAATATAAAGTTATCATTTTGTATGTCAGGGTAAATGCAGCATGCCAGCGTGTTATTGTCTCATTTGACTGAAAACAACTTAATCTTCACTGAATACAATCATTTACATTTCACTGAAGGGAACACATACTGTGAAGAAATTAGTCTGTCTTTATAAAAACACCACAAATAAATATCCATGCAGCAAAAGGGTTTCCAGTGTGAACCAACCAAGCATCAACATCCATAGTGATTTGTGGTATAGCAGGTGAGAGCGTGGAATGTCACATTTTGTGAGGTTAGCCAAATAATACTCAACACATTTTGAACCACCAATATTTGGCGCGGGTTTTGGATATGCGTTTCTGTCGGTGCATTCCAATTCCCACCATGTCAAACTTGAAAAAATTCTGTTTTAGTTTTTAGATAAAATAATTAGACACTACTATATTAGTATGAATTTTTAAGTTATCTGAATTATATTTTATTTGTCCATTTATGAAACCCAACTTAACCCAACCCAATGACATAGGCCTAGAGTAAGCATAAACAGCTGTACCATTTTGCACACACAGACTCTCTTCCTACACACACATGCTAGCCTTGTAATTACCAGACAAACTCGCGAGATCAAGCAGCTTGCGAAACTACACATGCACCCCTTACCTTGTTCTGGACTCTGGCCAATCCGAACTATCAGAATATGACACTATAGAAGCCTCAAATCATTGCATTGTAGGAAAAGAGAAGCACGTTTCATAATTGTTGGATTATTAAAATTGCATAGTAAACCTACTTTACAATGTAAAATGAGTTGAATTCCAAATTGTCCCTCTAGTAATACTGCTGCTGTAGCCTACCACTTGAGTACATTCCTCCCCCCCCCCCCAAAAAAAAATAATAAAACATGTTATTGTCATCTCTCTGGCTTTAATAAGTAGCATTTGTTAAACATTCACAGAAACTAGAAATTGACTTCTTCAATTAACCAGTTGAACTGTCAAGTAAGGTAAGCAAGTCGCCTATGAAATGACCCAATCCAGGACTTTGAAATTGGGGTCTGAGACTAGGCTATAATTGAAAGGGTTAGCTAGTCAACTATGCTTCATCTTAAAGGGATACTTCAGGATTTTGGCACTGAAGCCCTTTATATACTTCCCCAGAGTCAGATGAACTTGTGGATACCATTCCTATGTCTCTGCATGCAGTTTGAAGGAAGTTGCTAGCTAGCGTTAGCACAATTTCTAACTAGCGTTAGCGCAATGACTGGAAGTCTATGGTAACTGCCAGCATGCTTGAATATACCATAGACTTCCAGTCATTGCGCTAATGCTAGTTAGCATTGGCTTGCGAAACTACCTCCAACTTCCTGCATACTGGATGCAGAGGCATACAAATGGTATCGATAAGTTCATCTGACTCTGCGTAAGTAGATAAAGGGCTTCATAGTCAAAACCCAGAAGTATCCCTTTAAGGATGGAAGCGTTTATCTGCTTTATTTCAGTTGGCCCCTGCCACTGCCTTCACTTTCCATATCACAGTGACCAACAGTGGCAACCAAACACAATTCAATATCCCTAATTATCATTACATTTGAAATCAACCAGAGCTTGAAACCCTAGCCCTATTGTATTGTCTATTTTTAGTGGAATTCTAGGTTGAATTCAGACAACAGCTGTTGATGACTTTGAAAATGCTATATTGGCCTAATTAACATCATTGATGATCGATAAAGTATGGTCACATTTAATTTGCTCTCTTAAACCTACCCTTTGTAATGACTTCAATAGCAACAGTGAATCTACAGTATTTCATTTTTATGTGGAGATCTCTCAACAATCATTTTCACAATAGCACATTGGCAATAGTCAGTGACAAATATCATAGGTAAGCAGGGCTGGGCTTGGTTAAAACTTTGGATGGGAGACCAAAGGGTAGCTGTAAATTGATCAATTCTCCAGTAGATGCTGCCAAGCCTAATTTTTGTTGTGATATATATATATATATATATATATATATATATATATATATATATAACGTTGAAAATCTGACATTGCTCTGACATTACAAAATCAACATATTTTATAAAAGGTTTGTCTAGGCTGAAATTTGGTTACCATGATGACATAATCCTGTGGTTGAAATTTCACCCTCTAAACAATATTGATGACTTTGTTCAAATCCAATGTATTTTCCACGTTACAATACGTTTCCAAATTACGATGAAACAACGTTGATTCAACCAGTTTGTGCCCAGTGGAATGTGACTTATAGTTCGAGAAAAATATTCCTGTTATTAACATGTCCAAACAGATAACAAGTTATGGACGAAACAGAAATGTGACATACTTGTTTGATAGTAACCCTGAATGATGCATGTGTCATCTACGGTATCTTCTCATCTTTTTGGCCAACCACTTTGGAACATTCTAATCTTTAAGGACATCAACAGTAATTATTAAGACAGAACAGGTAAAACCAGTATAGTGCCATCGTTTTCAGGAAGGTGTACCTATGGCGATAGGGGAACAAGAGACAGACTAAGTGCAAGGGCAGGGCAGCCACCTGAACTGAAGGCAAACAGTGAATCTGAGAAAAATGGCTTTAAAGTTTTTTTTGTTGTCCAGTCAAATCTGTTGTAGGTAGATACGTGATAATGTACTGAATTATTATCTTAACGTTTTTGTTTTTCAATCACTTTTGCAAAATGTTCAGATGTAAGTGGTATATTTTCTAAACTCTAAATACAAAACTCTAAACTGATACCACTTATAATGCCCACTATCTTATGTTCAGAACCTTTGATTGCGCATTCATTGTGGTTTCACACATCTGTCCCCCCGAGAACACATCTGTACCATGTACCATTTCACACATCTGTACCATGAGAACCTTTTGTTTAGTCACCAATACATCAGATAATGATAGGCTCAGCATTGAGTCATTTTAACTACCATATAATCCAATAGCAAAAAATACAAGATACACATTTCTAAACTGTTCTTTTTGAAGTGTTGGTAAAAATCATTTTCCATACAGTATTTGACTATAACTTGACATGCATATTTTTTTAATGATTTGAATCCAATGGCAAGTTGTGAGCATGTTGAGAAATATGTTAGTCTTACATTATCCTTATAAAGTACATATATTAGATAAATCATCAGAAATAGGGGTATTGTAAAGCAGTTGGCTACTGTAAAAATGCAGAACGGTGTTGTTTTCCATTTCTGTCCCATGCAACATTGGACAAGATCACATTCTTTTTTTTATGTGACTTGTCAACTGTTACAGTATCGCCTGTCTCTCTGCTTGAAATGAATCAGCTTACAGTGTAAATTCAGACAATGAGTGGAATACACTGATATATAAAACTCAGGTATTTCAGCAGTGCATTGTACACTACACTATCATTTCAAATGGGAGCACATAGAGTGACTCTTTCCATTTTTATATTTTGAAGCACATTGGCTGATGGAGAATGATGATGAAGTATTTAAATGCAAATCCATATAAGATTTACCTTCCAACATAAATTGATGTCAAATTGATAGAAATGTACACTGTTCAGTTAAGTTAAATAGGCGCTACGTCATTTTGGTTCAGTAGTTAGCAGTTTTGAGCAGTTTGATTAAGTCATAGTTAACTGTACTGGTAACAAATGACAAGAAAATCATATCAAAAGTAAAGTGAATATTTCATTTTGGAAAGCAGATACTTAGATTGAATATATAAGGAAATTGAAAGACTGATTTGGTGCAGTGAACAAGTGACTGTTAATTTGTTTGTTGTACTCAGTCAATTTAAAATGCGCTTAGAGTTTTGAAACATGAGCAATTTTGATGATCTGTTTAGATGTTTGCGCTGTTATGTACAAAAACTGTATTATGAAGTAATTTTTTGATATATACACTACCGTTCAAAAGTTTGGGGTCACTTAGAAATGTCCTTGTTTTTTAAAGAAAAGCTATTTTTTGGTCCATTAAAATAACATCAAATTGATCAGAAATGCAGTGTAGACATTGTTCATGTTGTAAATGACTATTGTAGCTGGAAACGGCAGATTTTTTTATGTAATATCTACATAGGCGTACAGAGGCCCATTATCAGCAACCATCACTACTGTGTTCCAATGGCACGTTGTGTTAGCTAATCCAAGTTTATCATTTTAAAAGTTTTGTGGTTTCGATTACAGGCTCAGAAACAAAGCACTTTCTTCTGAAACTCGTCAGTCTATTCTTGTTCTGAGAAGAGAAAGGCTATTCCATGCGAGAAATTGCCAAGAAGCTGAAGATCTCGTACAACGTTGTGTACTACTCCCTTCACAGAACAGCGGAAACTTGCTTTAACCAGAATAGAAAGAGGGGTAGGAGGCCCCGGTGCACAACTGAGCAAGAGGACAAGTACATTAGAGTGTCTAGTTTGATAAACAAACGCCTCACAAGTCCTCAATTGGCAGCTTCCTTAAAAAGTACCCGCAAAACACCAGTCTCATCGTCAACAGTGCTGGCCTTCAAGGCAGAACATTTTTTGCTTTTCTTTCAAAAACAAGGATATTTCTAAGTGACCCCAAACTTTTCAATGGTAGTGTATAAACCATGACCACTGATCTGACCTACAATGACAGATTTTCCACCTAGTTGTCTCGGGATTCAAACGAGAGACCTTTCAGTTACTGGCCCAACACTCTCAACCGCTAGGCTACCTGCTGCCCTTATCACATGTAAAATATATGAAATAATGATATAAGATCATTTTTAAATAAAAAAATTGAATGGCAAAGCTGTAAAACATTATCCTAAATATAAACCATCAACTTCGTGAATACCATTGGTGTTTAATATGAGGGTTTCAGAATTAAATATCCTTCATATATTTTTTTACAAACGTACTTACAATATGTATTTGTTGTCAATCTTTTGGGTGTCAAACTGGCGGCAGTTGTGGAAAAAATCAATAGTTTGAAGAGCTGCAGAGTTATTTTTAAATAATGCCATTGTTGATTAGATGCTTTTCTCATTAATTAGTCTATTTTCTGTTGAACCATATAGTCTATCTACTAGAAACTCATGGAAAATATGGACACAGATATAATAAATGAATACTATATATGAATACACTGTTTAAAAGTTGTTCAAGTATAAATTACCAAAGTTACAACAGATTTCCATAGAGTTTCTGCTAATTACCAATAATACTGAAGATTACGGTATCTTTGGTAAATTACCGGTGGCTTTACAACCCTAGTTTTGAAACAACTGCCATGTTGATGATCTGTTTAGATTTTTGTATTAAGCGTTGTGGAAATGTACCACATACTTGTGAAACTTGCACCAAAGCGATTGTTATGTACAACACAACAATATAAAGTTATCATTTTGTATGTCAGGGTAAATGCAGCATGCCAGCGTGTTATTGTCTCATTTGACTGAAAACAACTTAATCTTCACTGAATACAATCATTTACATTTCACTGAAGGGAACACATACTGTGAAGAAATTAGTCTGTCTTTATAAAAACACCACAAATAAATATCCATGCAGCAAAAGGGTTTCCAGTGTGAACCAACCAAGCATCAACATCCATAGTGATTTGTGGTATAGCAGGTGAGAGCAACAATATTGTGAGAGAAGGAGAGTCAAATTGCCAGCTGAAGATGAATCTAACACAACTCCTAAATCCCCTGAGACTGAAGCTACAGTAGAGTTAGTGATCTCTGCTGCTCTGCTCTTCCGAAGCCCTGGTGACTTGTTTGAAGACGGAGTGTTGACTGACTGACAGCTACAAATCTGTGTGAGACAGGCAGAGGAAGCTTTTTCACTGTCTGGACCAGATGGCTGTGATAATTAACATGATAGTGTTTCCATCACTGGGGAAATCAATGACACAAGGTTGATCATATTAATAGGTGAAGGTATACAGTGTACAGACACAGTACAGTGCACTCATAATCTGATTACAGGGAGGGGGTTGATACGATCCAATGCTAAATCATTTGATTAGAACTGTCAAGTCACATTTGAGTATTGTCATTCACAATCACAGCACAGAAGGGTGTGTGTCAGGTGAGTTGGTTGCTTGCGTTCTTGTTTTAACTGTGCTTGTATGGCTCAGTACTATGCCTGAAAAGGAAAATACAGTATGACATATCTTCTAGTGGCGGCTGCTGCAGTAGTTAGGGATTGGCCAGAGAAGGTGAGGTATGCATGGGAGTGTGTGTGTGTTAGTGTGTGCGTAGATGGGTACGTGCGTGAATGTGTGTGTGTGTGTGTGTGTGTGTGTGTGTGTGTGTGTGTGTGTGTGTGTGTGTGTGTGTGTGTGTGTAGATGGGTACGTGCGTGAATGTGTGTGTGTGTGTGTGTGTGTACATGTGTAGGTAGTGGAGACAGCTGGAGGGTTTCTGTGCCAACCACGCCTGTCCTTCTGGCCTCAAATAAGAACGCAAGGACTATTTTGGTGAAAATATTAGGTACTAATGTTCAGGAGGGTGTAGATGTATTATATTACAGCCTTCCCTGTAGCTCAGTTGGTAGAGCATGGTGTTTGCAACGCCAGGGTTGTGGGTTCGATTCCCACGGGGGGCCAGCACAGAAAAAAAAAAAAAAAAAATGTATGAAATTGTATGAAATGTATGCATTCACTACTGTAAGTCGCTCTGGATAAGAGCGTCTGCTAAATGACTAAAATGTAAATATTAATGTTTTCTCACGAATCCAAATGTCCTCTGAAATAAGACTGACAACTTATCTACGCGGTCAGTTGTGGTACCCAAATTTTGTCACATCATACGTTAACATTTTCTTAATCTTGTCATAGGGCATATATCTTCGACATTGCATTCTGCTCTCAATAACAAGCACATTTAAAACCACACAATGAGGTATATATCCTATCAATATGTCCATTTCTGCAAAAGGCCATTTTCAACCGAAGGTAGGCTAGGTTGAGTGCTCCCCCCAGCCAGCAGTTCCAGCAGCAGTGTGCAAACAGATGTCTGAGAGTGTGCCCACTCCACTGTCCCCACTGCCAACAGCACCTCGGGCCCTGGAGAAGTACACAACACAACAGCCAGATCTGTCTCTCTCTCTCCCCAGAGATGCACCGCTCCCTCCTTCCTCTGCTCTGCACCCACATCCAGATACTGTCTGTTTACTAGGGAAGACACTCAACGACGGGGTCTTGTGATTATCATTGGGTTTGTGACAACAAAACACAACAACAGCATAAGAAATACAGACAAAAAAATCTAAATGCCACACATTTTAAGATTAGGCTAAAATGGGGTTTAGGGAAGTGCTGAAAGAAAAGAGAGGGGGCCAGATGAACACACTATGCCGCTCCCATCGGGAGAGATGTGTAAACCTGGAAATAAAACCTTGTTGTTGTTAGAAAGGAGGAAGAGAGCAACATGGGACAGTGTTATCCCTTAGCATATTATTATTGGTAATCTGGATGTCTTTTCAAATGGTCAAAAGTCGGAGATTTTGACATCATTTGGGATTTACATGACTTACATTCTTTTTAAGACTTTAATGTTTAAATGTAGAAATAATCATTAAAGTCTCTTGTAGACCTAAAGTATCTTTGCTTTGCAATAGTGATATGTTGGTGTAAAGAGAAGGTAATGTCATATATTGTGTGGGGGAAATTGCAGAGTGTAAAATACATCATCACAAGGGTTGAAATAACTAGTGCCTATGATCTCCTGTTATTTGTACCTTGTGACAGACTGTTAACGTGAATGTTAATCGTAGTAGCTAGCTAGCTAAACTGTGATTTAGTCCTAGGCTATGATATTATCCTGATTTTACCCTCTGGTACAATTAAACATGAGTTTACCTTGGTCAGTGTTATCACAATTACAGTGATTTCCCCCTTTCATTTACGGTGCGTTCAGAAAGTATTCACACCCCTTGACTTTTTCCACATTTTGTTGTGTTACAGTCTGAATTTAAAATAGATGAAATAGAGATTTTTTGTCACCGGCCTACACACAATATCCCATAATGTCAAACTGGAATTATGTTTTTGGACATTTTTACCAATTAATTAAAAATGAAAAGCTGAAATGTCTTGAGTAAATAAGTATTCAACCCCTTTGTTATGGCAAGCCTGAATAAGTTCAGGAGTACAAATGTGCTTAACAAGTCACATAATAAGTTGCATGGACTCACTCTGTGTGCAATAATAGTGTTTAACATAATTTTTGAATGACTACATCGTCTCTGTACCCCACACATACAATTATCTGTAAGGTCCCTCAGTTGAGCAGTGAATTTCAAACACAGATTCAAACACAAAGACCAGGGAAGTTTTCCAATGCCTCGTAAAGAAGGGCACCTATTGGTAGATAGGTATGAATAAAAAAAAGCAGACATTGAATATCCCTTTGAGCATGGTGAAGTTATTAATGACACTTTGGATGGTGTATCAATACACCCAGTCGCTCCAAAGATACAGGCGTCCTTCCTAAGTCAGTTGCCGGAGAGGAAGGAAACCGCTCAGGGATTTCACCATGAGGCCAATTGTAACTTTAAAACAGTTACAGAGTTTAATGGCTGTGATAGGAGAAAACTGGGGATGGATCAACAACATTGTAGTTACTCCACAACACTAACCTAATTGACAGAGTGAAAAGAAGGAAGCCTGTACAGAATACAAATATTCCAAAACATGCATCCTGTTTGCAACAAGGCACTGACGTAATACTACAAAAAATGTGGCAAAGCAATTAACGTTTTGTCCTGAAAGTGTTATGTTTGGGACAAATTCAAGTACCACTGTCTATATATTCAAGCATAGTGGTACAGTAGCTGTATCATGTTATGGGTATGTTTGTAATCGATAAGGACTGGGGAGTTTTTCAGGACAAAAAAAAATATGGAATGGAGCTAAGCACAGGCAAAATCCTAGAGGAAAACCTGATTCAGTCTGCTTTCCACGAGACACTGTGAGATTAATTCACCTTTCAGCAGCACAATAACCTAAAACACAAGGTCAAATATACACTGGAGTTGCTTACCAAGAAAACAGTGAATGTTCCAGAGGGCTTTTCCAGTTTTGACTTAATCTACTTGAAAATCTATGGCAATACCTTAAAATGGTTGTCTAGCAAGGATCAACTACCAACTTGACAGATCTTGAAGAATTTTCAAAAAAATAATGTGCAAATATTGTACAATCCAGGTGTGCAAATTTCTTAGAGACTTTCCCATAAAGACTCACAGCTGTAATCACTGCCAAAGGTGATTATATAATGTACAGTATTGACTCAGGGGTGTGAATAGTGATGTAAATGTGATATTTATATATTTAAGTTTCAATATATTTGCAAGATTTTCTAAAAACATGGTTTCACTTTTTCATTATGGGGTATTGTGTGTAGATGGTGATACTTTTTATTTATTTAATAAATGTTGAATTCAGGGTGTAACACAACACAGTGTGGAATAAGTCAAGGTGTATGGATACTTTCTGAAGGCACTTTATTTCTTAACATATTTTTTATGTACAAAAAGTATATACTTGCCCATTGCCTGTTTCCTTTAAAAGGGGTAGGGTATGTGTTTTATTAATCAAAGTGTCATGCTGTTGTCTTGAAATAGTTTTGAAGGCTTTAATTTGGAAGAGGTAACGATTAGGATTAAACCTCATTCAACAACTTAAAGAGTCATATTATAAAACCCTTAATTGTATTCATGTTGGGCACACCACTATTCAGTAGCTCATGTACACAACATTCAGAGGTTTGTTTCAGCAGTGTGTCTTGTAGGAATCCTATATGATCAGCATCATAGGGAAATACCATGCCAGGCTGCAATAGGGAAAACTATTGGCATAACATTTGGATGCTAAATGCATAGCTAATGTAGTGTCCAGACTCTCTATTCTGTCAGATTAAATCCCGGGAATTACAGCTGTATTCAATTCGGGCAACCTCTTAACTGGAACTACTGCCAAGAAAATATACTGAATATTGAGTGATTAATCTATGAGTATTACATTACAAAGTCAATGATAAAGTTGGTTTTAGTCTATATTTTCAATAAGTACTGTAACTCCTACACATACTAAATTATTATTTCTAAAAATATGTATTTGTGTGCTTAATTTTGCTTTTGAAACCTGTGCAATGGCAATAACAGAGCTGCTTGTAAAAGCGGTATGATCCCTCTGTCAGCTGGTTGATTTTATAACAGTGTGTGTGTGCTAGTTTATTACATATGCAGAGGCACCAGTGCACAGCAAAATGGGAAAATGCATCAATATATTCAGAAAGGCAGAGCGTAGACAGCTCAGAAAATAAATCTACATCTGCCAGGCTCCATGCAAAATAGCCGAGCCACTCTTAATGGTGAAACCATCGATGAAAACAGATAAAAAATATTAAATATTCAGACATTCCTTTCAGCCAGTATCAAAAGCGTCCAGATGTGTGGAAGCTGAAGTTGTTATCATCCGGCCAAACGACAGGCATTGAAAGAAATTCCTCTGAATTTTCAACCATATAAAAGTATTTTATAGGATGCAAATGAATGGTAATTTTTGACTATGGAGAAAAAAACATGCCAATAAAACCCTATCATTTTAGGACTAAAACTCCACAAACAGGAGACACTTTCAATTTGCTTTGCCTGTCTTCATGCGTTAGATGCCTGCGATTCCCGCGAAATTAATCCATTTAACAATCTGTGGCTTAAATTTGAAGGATTTCCAGTTTTTTTTTGGAATATCAATAAGTTCCAATTGAAGAGAGGATTCTTTTGCAATTCAGGCATGTGCAGGCGATAACGGCAGAGTTGGCATGAAGAGAGGCAAAGATGGATTAATTATGCAGAGAACATGGAAATTCTGCTTATCATCGCTTAGCAAAGGAGCCCAGCTCACATAATCAGAATACCAGGATGAAAAAAAATAACAATGCAATGGCACCTTCCAGCCCATCATCTTACAAGTTAGATTTTTCCTGTAATTAAAAAGTAACATATGCAGACTATGAGTGGGTGTATATTAAATCATTGCATTGGCATATAAGGCTGGAGCTAAATAAAATAAAAAGAAAGAAGGGAAAAAAGTATAAAAATCTGGTTTCACTGGGGTATACAGTACTTCCCCAGGGTTGGATTGAACTACTTAGCAGCCAAAAAACTTAAATGATCTCTTCACAGCAAACAAAGACAAGGCTGAGGAGAGAATACAGAAACTATATTTACTTGTAGTATGAACTGTTTTGCAATATGCTTGTGTGCATTTAACAAATTAGAGTAGTATTGTCCATGGGCAGCCTTAGTAAATCCCCTGGGAGAATATATGATACTGCCAGATATACAGTATAGCATTTTGTTTCCCCACTTAATTTAGCTTCAGATTTAACCATCAGAAAGACTAAAGGATATTTGAGTATATAGTACAGCTTTGTGAAGCTATTGCTTAGTTTATTCCCATTTTGCCTCCTTATGACATGTATGAAAGTATATTCTGGTATAGTAATTTGCTTCAAAGTCTTCTTGAAGGGGGAAGATGTTGTTGTCCAGTTACTTTTTCCATGGTCCAAGTTATAACAACAAATTTCTTAATTAAATCAACTCAAACAGTAAAGTAAGATATGTTGGTGACATTTTCTATCAGCCACTATGCACAATGCATCACAGGTACATTTCTTATGCTGAATGGCACACACATAGAGCCCTATAACCCTATCATAGAGCCCTATAACCCTATCATAGAGCCCTATAACCCTATCATAGAGCCCTATAACCCTATCATAGAGCCCTATAACCCTATCACAGAGCCCTATAACCCTATCACAGAGCCCTATAACCCTATCATAGTGCCCTATAATCCTATCATAGAGCCCTATAACCCTATCATAGAGCCCTATAACCCTATCATAGAGCCCTATAACCCTATCACAGAGCCCTATAACCCTATCATAGAGCCCTATAACCCTATCACAGAGCCCTATAACCCTATCATAGAGCCCTATAACCCTATCATAGAGCCCTATAACCCTATCATAGAGCCCTATAACCCTATCATAGAGCCCTATAACCCTATCATAGAGCCCTATAACCCTATCACAGCGCCCTACAGCTGTAGCCTTCAACAGTTCAATAGGCCCTTTCCAATCCATCAGATCAACTGTGCAGTACATTTTTATGGTAAGTAATACATAGAAAACATCAAGAAAATAAATCCAATCATCATCAACAGTCATCTTCTTAACAGAAATCACAATATTCTACACCACACAGAGATCTCTTCCCTACATGCAACCGTACTGTCCACATTCATAACAACATACCCCTCACTGCTTCCACTGATCAAATAAACAATATGATGAACAACACTAAGCCAGCGGTTAACCTACTGTAAAATAACCTGACATTAGCACAAACACATAGATTTCAGAGAACAGCTAAATTAACAGGGAGGTCCTCATTCCTGGCTCATCTCAACCTAACGCCTGCCTGAGTCTCTACAGTCACACACAGAAGAAGTAGCCTACAACCTTTGAAGAATGGTAGATTGTGTTATATTATACTTTATTTCACCTCCCTGACCTGACCTTGATACTTCCTGTTGACCCTATGGCTGTTAATCCTCCCCTTTCTCTTGCAGCATCTCAGATCTGCTTTCTCTCGCCTGAAAAGCTTGCAGGTCCACTTGCAGATTCCAGCAGCAGCTTTTCAGAGAGTGCACCTGTTGCTTGGCTTTGGTCTTGATTTCGTTTTTTTGATCAGGAGGCCCCTTTTCTTTGACAAAGAAGAAAAAGAAGAAGAGGACGAAGAAGAGGGAGAGAGAGAGAGAGGCGAGAAGAAAAGATCCTTATCGAAATGCTCTCCACCGGACAATGAATTTTCTCCAACCATTTAAATGTATCTTGCAGAATGCTTGAGTGATTCATTACAGCAGATTCTGAAGTGTGACAAAGGGCCTCAGAAATGAGTGATGGTATCTTCTTCCTGATGTCATTTCCCTGATCCTCCTTATCCCCTGGCCTGTGTACCTCTATTAATTAGAAAGCAGGGATTTCCACTCATCAACTGATGGGTTTCATGCTCTGCTCTGTCACAAATCTCCTGCCCGCACTATCTCCCTTACAAACCCATGGCCGCCTCAGCTCAGCCCCTGGAATGTATTTAGGTGGAGCTTCCATTCTAGCTGCTGCTGACGGTGGGTGGGGGTTGCTTTGGCGATTCATATATATTTATAAACCGATTAAGAAAGAATAATAATAGTTATAAGACAGTGGTTAGTTAACCTTGAACAATGCCGACGATGGATCAGGTCCTCAGGAGAGGAAAGTATTTAAATGCATCAGCTACCTCTTTACCACATTTTGCTGTTCATCGTATATGCACCTGTTATATAAACTTTCTCCTCTCATTATGGAAGAGGTGAGAGAGAGTAACATGTTATTATGGACAGATATTTACTCATGTTAAAACATGCAGCAGAGAGGAGCCGCACTAGGTCCCTTTGTTAGGTAGGCTATTTTATTTTATAATGTAGTCTTATACTGTAAATATCTTGTAACGTTACCTTTTATGTACGATATTGTTGACTAGCCAAACACATTTGCACATCAGGCTTTAAATACAAGGAACATCATCATTTGAAAGGAAAGGACAGTGTGCCGAGTTCTCAACATGTCTTGGTATGGTTTTGGGGAGTTCTCCAAAAAACGGCTGTTTTAAAAGTGTCATTATTTATTAACGCCACACCGCTAAAACGACCAATTTCACTTGTTGTCTTTCTGACTGGGAGTGTGCTGGAGGGCCAAGACCTGCAATTAGCAGTTTTATGTGGGCGGCCATTGCAGACAACATCAAGCCTTGTTAGTGCCATGACTGTACTAAGAGTGGAGACGGGAACCGCTAGCCTAATTATGCCACCCTGATTCACTAAATATGAAGACATTAACGTTGATTAGTCTTTCTAATTAAGTTATGCTTTTTGATACCATTTATGGTTTTGCTTACGGCATTTATGGACGTTTATTGGGTTTTCTCTCTACTTCTTTTTACAAGTGTTCAAAATGCTAAGGGTTTTCCTACACATCTACACCAACATGTCTTTTGTGACAATCTTGAAAATAAGTTAGGCTTTGTTTTCAATGGAAGTGATTTAGTAAATAATCATGGATAATTGTAAGAGATTTTGTCTTGACATACATAAGTAGCTACTACTGTACATGTACAGTGCCTTCAGAAAGTATTAACACCCCTCGACTTTCTCCACATTTTGTTGAAGAGGTGTGGACTCGAGTCACATGACTTGGACTCGAGTCACAAATATGATGACTTGCAACTCGACTTTGACTTTAACACCAATGACTCGTGACTTGACCTTGAGCCTTTTGACTCAACCTGACTTGATATCCTCCTCAAACCCAAATATTAAAAATGATGCTATTAAAAAAGTGTGCAGCACATCAACTCTTCATTTAACGGATTACAGTTTGAATCGGACAGCAGCCAATCAAATTGTGCCAGCTGAGAAAAAGTTGTGCGTGGCAGTGCAGAGGAACGCCGGCAAGTGAATTCACAACAATTTCCAACTTTGTTCGACATTTGAAGCAGCACAAAGAACGGTAAGTCGTGGCTAATATAGCCAAAATCTATATAATTTATAACTTTACTATTGTAGCATGTAGGCTAATGTAACGTTAAATCAATGAGCCTCCACACAGTCAGTCAGTGTGGGAACGTGATCATTGCACCCAAGATTGAGCTACTACTGGCTAGGCAGTTGGTAGTCTAAATCCTGCCTGATGTTACTGCTGTTCCTAAAACCATTGATATACGTTAGCCTACTGTAACCACACAGAGAGTGTGTGTGTGTGTGTGTTAAGGTTGGGCGATTGTGTACAAGCCTACATCGCCCGATTGCGCCCCATAGCGATCCTCGATAGTCAATCACTATTTGGGGGAGTGTGTCTTTCTCATGGCTACCCATGTATTTCCTATGTTTTTAAAAGCATTCATGATTTGCGTGAATGTAATATACTAACTATTACTCTTGTTAAAAATATGAAATGGTATTACATTTGGTGAAGAGCACATTATGACATGTTTAGGACTCAAAACTCAAAGTTTAGGACTTGAGACTTGACTTGAGACTTGACGGTCTTGACTTGAGACTTGACTTGAGACTTGACGGTCTTGACTTGAGACTTGAATTGATACTTGACGGTCTTGACTTGAGACTTGACTCGGACTTACTTGTCTTGACTTGGGACTTGAGTGCTAAGACTTGAGACTTACTTGTGACTTGTAAAACAATGACTTGGTCCCACCTCTGTTTTGTTGTGTTACAGCCTGAATTTATTGGCCTACACACAATAACCCATAATGTCAAAGTGAAATTATGTTTTTAGAAATGTGTTCAAAGTATTTACAATGAAAAGCTTGAGTCTGTCACACCCTGATCTGTTTCACCTGTCTTTCTGCTTGTCACCACCCCCTTCCAGGTGGCACCCATCTTCCCCATTATCCCCTATGTATTTATACCTGTCTTCTCTGTTTGTTGCCAGTTCGTTTTGTTTGTGAAACCTACCAGTGTTTGTTCCCCTGCTCCTGTCTGTTCTTGCTCCTGTTTTCTAGTCCTTCCTGGTTTTGACCGTTCTGCCTGTCCTGACCCTGAGCCTGCCTGCCGTTCTATACCTTGCCCCACCTCACTGGATTATTGACCCCTGCCTGCCCTGACCCTGAGACTGCCTGCCGTTCTGGACCTTTTGCGCCCTCTCTGGATTACTGATCTCTGCCTGCCTTTGACCTGTAGTTTGCCTGCCTCTGTACTAGAAGTACACTTGTGTTTCTTTGACACTGTCTGCATCTGGGTCATACCTGAAACCTGATAGAGTCAATAAGTATTCAACCCCTTTGTTATGGCAAGCCTAAATAAGTTCAGGAATAAAAATGTGCTAAACAAGTCAGATAATACGTTGCATGGATTCACTCTGTGTGCAATAATATTGTTTAACATGATTTTTGAACGATTACCTCATCTCTGTACCCCACACATACAATTATCTGTAAGGCGCCTCAGTCGAGCAGTGAATTTCAAACACAGATTCAACCACAGAGACCAGGGAGGTTGCCCATTGCCTCGCAAAGAAGGGCATCTACTGGTAGATTGGTAAAACAAAAAAAAGCAGACAATGAATATTCCTTTGAGCATGGTGAAGTTATTAATTACACTTTGGATGGTGTATCAATAGACCCAATCACTGCAAAGATACAGGCATCCTTCCCAACTCAGTTGCCGGAGAGGAAGGAACCCGCTCAGGGATTTCACTATGAGTTACATAGTTTAATGGCTGTGATAGGAGAAAACTGGGGATGGATCAACAACATTGTAGTTACTCCACAATACTAACCTAATTGACAGAGCGAAAATTAGAAAGCCTGTACAGAATAAAAAATATTGCAAAACATGCATCATGTTTGCAACAAGGCACTGAAGTACTACAGCAAAATAATGTGGCAAAGCAAGTTCATTTTTGTTCTGTGTACAAAGTGTAATGTTTGGGGCAAATCCAATACAACACATTACTGAATACCACTCTTCATATTTTCAAGCATAGTGGTGGCTGCATCATGCGTGTAATCATTAAGGACTGGCGAGTTTTTCAGGATAAAAAATAAACTAAATGAATCTAAGCACAGGCAAAAACCAGGAGAACCTGGTTCAGTCTGCTTTCCACCAGACACTGGGAGATGAATTCACCTTTCATCAGGACAATAATCTAAAACACAAGGCCTAATCTACACTGGAGTTGCTTACAAAGAAGACAGGAAATGTTCCTGAGGGGCCGTGTTGCAGTTTTAACTCTAATCTACTAGAAAATCTATGGCAAGACCTGAAAATGGTTGTCTTGCAATGATCAACAACCAATTTAACAGAGCTTGAATACTTTTTTAAAGAATAATGGTTAAATGTTGCACAGTCCAGGTGTGGAAAGCTCTTACTGTAAGGGGTGGTTAACTGGCGGCAGAGAAGTCAGATGCAGGAGAGAAATAACTGTGTTTCCAACGGTGCAGTTTATTACAAAAAACCCACCGGAAAACATAATAATAAAAATCAATGGGTAAACATAACCCGACGCACACCAGTACAGACGTACACAAACACTTACAATAAACAATCTCCGACAAGGACATGAGGGGAAACAGTGGGTTAAATACACAACATGTAATTGATGGGATTGGAACGTGTGTGAAGGAAGACAAGACAAAACCAATGGAAAATGAAAAATGGATCAGTGATGGCTAGAAGGTCGGTGACGTCGACCGCCGAACATCGCCCGAACAAGGAGAGGGACCGACTTCGGCGGAAGTCGTGACACTTACAGACTTACCTAGAAAGATGCACAGCTGTAATTGCTGCCAAAGGTGCTTCTACAAAGTATTGACTTAGGGGTTTGAATAGTTACGTAAATGAGAGATTTCTGTATTTCATTTTCAATAAATGTGCAACATTTTCTGAAAACATGTTTTCACTTTGTCATTATGGGGTATTGTGTGTAGATGGGTGAGACATTTTTTTTCTTCATTTAATCCATTTTGAATTCAAGCTGTAACACAATAACATGTGGAATAAGTCAAGGAGTACGAATACTTTCTGATGGCACTGTACATCCCCTCCACTGTCCTTGAACAACTACATGAAATTCTTGGAGTACTTGAAATACCTCAGCATGTGAAACAGTATTGTATTACCCTGAAACAAAAAGAACAGTAAGTTGAGTTGTTCATGTATTCAATTTAAACAGGAATGAAACCACAGGACCCACTTAACCCAAGATGCTGTTTCTAATAACAGCCAGATCTGATATCTCATCCCCTCCTTTGCAAATGCACACAAGGACATGACTGGGCAGAAAAAGGCCTCCTCATCTGAAAGATTAGGTTTGGCAACTCAATCCCTTCTCTCCTCTCTCCACTCCCCGGCCGGCATGGTTGTCAGATCGGTTGGACTGAATTATATTGAGATCCTCTCAGAGATGACAGATGAAATCTGTCTCTTTGGGCTTGACGATGAACTGCAGGTGATACATGATACGCGATAAGGCAGGCGGGGGCCCATGGAGCCTTTGGGCCTGGCCTCTACAGCGGTGATGTCACGGCCGCAGGTGGCTTCCCCCCACCACATCCCTCCCTGCTCCTGCTACTTGTATAGAAACATGGCAGGCAGTGTGAGAAAGAGGCTCACAGAGAGACAACTGTTATCTCTCCTCATCTGTGTGGTCTCGGGCATGATGATCTTGGACTCCAGCCATCTCAACCTTCATGCCATTTAAAGAAAAAAAGGAGGGGAGAGAGAAAGAGAGAGAACGAGAGAGGGAGAGAGAGAAAGAGCGAGAGAGAGAGAGAATATGAGCTGTCTGTCTATATCCCTGCTTTAAAGGTTTAAGCAAGCAGCTGTTTTGTCATGGCTGAGCACTCCTTATGCTTTTTGTTTTTAAATAAAAGAAGTACCACAGCTTTGTCAAGCACAGAAAGCTCAACTAATATTACTATTTCGATAACTATATGAGGAACAAACATGGAGACAGAAGAAATCCCTGTTACATACCTTTACTATGGTATACCTATTCAGCCACTAGTTCCAGAAACAGGGTTCGCTAGATAGGACCATCTTCACATAGCTGACATTGAGTGGCGCATGAGGGACATATCACTCTGAAACGAGAGAGAGAGTATATGTTGGTTGTCAATAATTATGGAATAGTCTTGCTATTGTAACCATGCAACCATGTGCAATTTCAGACTGGGCTGTGCTTCAGAGATAGAGGCTATCTGCACATGTCTTATGATATTTCAGCACAGTGCTATTCTTTCATGTTATAAACAACAGCATACAATACATCAAGTCACAGGTATCCTAATGCGTGCTTATGGAAATGCTACCTTTAATGTGCCACTCTTTTGCCTGCAATGGAGTTGTAGTCTAAATTGATGCAATTCAATGAATTGTTTGACTGGTTCAGTAAAATGAGCCAGCAGCAGAGCCATGCAATGTTAGGACAAAACATTGAAATAGCTTTGATCTACATAGAGTATTCATTAATTTAATTTGATTGAAAGTTGTTTTAATCAATTTCAGATTCCAAACAGTGAGAATCAGCTTCTGTAGGTTAATGTAAAAAAAAAGGAAATACTGTGTGTGTGTGCTGCTGCTGTTTGCAATGCTACTGGTCTAGCTAGCCCTCTAATTAACCTCACCGTTGATAATGTGCTTAATTACTTTATGCTGTGATTGACTTATTTTCTAGAGGTTACACTTCTTCAGATGGAAGAAATAATCTCACATGCCTCAAAGGTGTTCAGTGAAGAGTGTGATGCAGTGGTGAGACTAACAGGTCCGTGCAGAAACTAGCTAGTCGGCATCTGTGGAATGGATTGACTTTGTGATTACTTCTGCATTGACATCAATAGAAAACATTTGACATCTGGCCCAGTGAGAAGGCATCAGACTGGAGCAACTTTGATTAAATGAAAAAAGAAAACTTCATCTAATTTTGCCCGGTCACCTTGTTGGCCCAGTCTCCTCTCCTATCAGACAGGGGAGCTCTCTCAACACCTGCACATTTCTCTGGGCTGAAAATGAAATGATGAGACACGCGGTTGATAAAAACTGGGACAACAACTGCGGTGGTGGAATGAAACTCCGATCCTTTGGCTTTGATATAGAGAGTCAATGAGCAACAATTTGCTCGCAGGACAATTTTCTGCTCTTTGAATTTGAATGCTGTGCATGGCACGGCACAAAGGGAGATACAGGGTAGTGTCCACAGAAGTGTAGAAAAGATGGGTGTACTACACTGTTTCTGATGATGGCTGAAACGTCATGATTTTTAATAGTGAGTGAGAGTCATGCCTTTTCCACCCTAATGTAAACTGAACCAACATTTTTTTTAATGTATGTTGGGGGGAGAATAAATTGGTACAACCATTCAGTCAAGTCACACCCATCTTTCAATATATTCATGTATGTTTATTTGTGGAATAGACAACAAATCACCACAAAACTGAAAAGCTATATTGGATACACTGGTAATACGCCTCTCAACCCCAACACACACACGCAAGCACACACACCCCCTCCCGTCTTACATTTAGTGCATTTGTTTTGTTTTTTGGTCACAGTGAGGATAACACCTGCCTATTCCCAGTTAATGGGCTTTTTAATCCATGGCTCAAACCCATTTATAGAGCCAACCCTTTCACAATTTACCTTCATTTCTGATGTCATTTCCCCACTATAATTACTGTTCTCTTCCTCATAGTTATCTGTCCAGTGTACCTGCCATGAAAATATAAGACCTTGACTCCACTTTCGCGGTATCAAAACACTATTTCATTTGATGTCTTTGGCTGTCCAACAACATTGTTCGAGAGACGTAATTAGGAGAAATGTATCACTTTTATTTTGGGGATATTGCTAGGACATGTGGGACCTTTATGATAAGCAGGGTGGGGGGAACGTTTGAACACTGCTGCCCAGTATCTTGTGGTTATGTGAATGGGTTTCAATAAAATGAATGGCATAGGGAGATTGCAGTGTTGCCATGTTAAAACAGGAAACAGATGTGGTTCTAGGCATCCAGGTAAGGAAGCAGTTGTTTCCTAAACATAGCGCTTGCGCACACACAGACACACACACACAAATAGAAATATGGATCTATGTAACATTTTACTTACTGTGAGCTCTCTCCTTTTCTCTCTCTCTCCCCTTAACCTCCCCTTTTCTTTCCCAGAAATTGTCAAGAATTCTTGACCTTACAGTACTTTACATTGGAGTGGGTCTTGATTGTTTTTGAAAGTACACAGTTGATTAAATATTGTGGTATATGTGTTTTTACCATGTAGAAAAGTATTCAATTCCATAACGGGTTATAAAATATTCATTTGAACTGTCTGTATTGACAATAGTTTGAAATCGTTACAATGGTGTGTCTATCATGTGAAATGTAGGCTAGACTACTGCTCCCCACGGACTGAGAAATTACTCTTGGGGAAAAACAGATTTTCGTAGGTTGTTGTTCTTGTTCCGAGCAGCGACAGATTTTCTGTACACAACGTGCTATATGTTATGTTGTCAAAACTGAAGGCATCCCCGGCAAAGAGAAATTAATTGCAGTGAGGGCGGATCATTTTTTTCATGTTTCAGTCAGTATTGTATGCCAGAACGCAGGGGGACAGCTGTAGGGGATGGCTGGTCGACCCACAGCCTTCTGCCTCTACCATGCCTAGCTGCTCAGAGCTTCACACAACCACTGACTGATTACACACACAGCCCCCAGAAAGACTGGTCAAATACACATAAACAGTCTCCCAACAGAATATACATTACTTTCTGAGCGCACCAAAGACAAAACAGTAACACAGGTGACACTTTAGAATAACTTACATTACTATGCATTAATAAGCACATGAATAAATACATATTTCATGATTTATTAACATGTATAAGCATTTATAATGGCTTGTTAATGAAAGTTCTGATAAAAAGTCACCAAAAATCATCTTTATTCAATGTATGACAGAGGAATTATACAGTACTGTAGTATCAAAGTACATACATTACAAATGTGAAATTTGAGAATCACACATCAGGGAGAGTCTGAACTCATAATAAACAAACATGTTCCTTTAGATGTTTTAACAACTTGCTACAAGAAATAAGGTCAAGCCTGTTGTAAGTGATTCCTCCTCTTCTCAATCTGCTGCAGTATGTGCTCTCACTGTACAGGGAAGCAGACGAGGTTCAGTCAGGAGAGATGGAGTTAGATAGGGCAGTCGAGGGAGGAAGCGTTTTCACACTGCCACAATTACAGAAATCGTCATTACATTGCTCACTCTAACTCAAATACCGATAGAAGCCCAAAAATTATGCGAAGGCTAGGAGGAGAAAGTGTCTCACTTCTGTTTGCTAAATTAATCGCTTCCTAAATGGCTCCGGGCCAGGCAAAGTTAACATTTGCAGTTTCAAAGGTTTTCAGCGCTTGCAATGAGCCATGAAATTACTGCATGCCGTCGAAAATGGCAGCTGATGAAAAGCCCAAGGACAGCAGCGGGTCCCACAGGCAGAGAGTGAGAGAGTGTGTGTGTGAGAGAGAGAGAGAGAGAGAGAGAGAGAGAGAGAGAGAGAGAGAGAGAGCGAGAGAGGCTTGGAAGAGAAATCTCAAACACAAAGTCTCAGTCATTTCTGATGTGCATCGTGGATTGTGAAATTCACAACCAAAAACTTTAGAAAATGCCCCAACATGAGATGAGAAAGCTAGTGAGACAGCTAGTGAGACAGGCAGTGACAAGACAACAGCTGTTCCTGCTTCTCTCACCAGCTCCTCTGGCGACCAGCGTCCATTGTGGTTCTGGTAGGGGACAGGGGTGGGGCTTTAAGGACCATAATAATGATGTTGAGATGTTCACCTGGAGCCAAAATGGCTGACCCAAATGAGGTTTGTTTGATTACATGGCAAGGGTGACACTGCATGTCTCAGATGTCGTTAACAACAAAGTGATTATGGTAGGAAGACATTTTGGCTCAGCGCTGAGCAGTCAAACAGAGCACGTGTTGTGCTAATTCCCACTTCTGTGTTCATCCTTTTGAAGATATACATCCTTATCAAATCAACATTGTTATATCTTATTTTTTTTACACCTAAATTGTTGTCTCTGAATTACAAGAAATCCATCAGTCAATACTGCAAGTGGCTAGAATATTAAAGTGGCAGAAAACAGACCCTGTTTGACATGAAGCTATGTGGATATGATATGGACATGTACAGTATGGATACAGAATATGGTTTAACCTCCAGAGAAATGTGTCTTTGATAGGCTTTAATCTAAGTGGAAAGGACCAAGTCTAGCCTATATCATGTTATCCCCCCAGTAAAGGCCTTGTTCTCCTAAAACTGGAACATCATCATAGAGAATATCTTATCAAAATGTTAACATTATGTATTTTGTAAATCATTTCCAGTAAAACCCTGAAATATTCTCCAGTACGTTGGGTCGTTTGATTTGCCATTCCTCTGAACATGGCTAACGCACCTTGGAGATTAACCGTTCTCGAAAACTCCCACTGTGCTTTTGGCTGTCTGCTCTTTCTCCTGTCTGGGTACCCCTGATAATTAAACATTACCCCCAAGATCAATCTGAGACTAATGTGGACTCTGGACTGCAAAGATGCTGACCCTCTTGAAAATGTTTGAGTGACTGCCTCTAGAATGTTATGGAGTAGCCAGTATTGTGTGGTTTCTAACCTGGCTAGATGAAAATCATAGCTTGAGTTTATAGGACGTCCCACGTTTGTTTGAGAGTTGTACATTATTGCCTTTGTAAGTTATTCTCAAATTAAGAAGTTCATGGCTAAAATGTAAAATGTTCTCTTTGATATACAAGCACTTCTGCACCAATTTAACAAAAATGTTACCATGACCACGCCGACCAAAATGTTAAATTAATGAGCAATTATTATTTGGTCTAAAATGGGGGAACCCTCTTTTTTTTATATACTGCTAATAGAATTAAAAAAATATGTTTATCTTGGTGTCCATATATTAATGACATTTAAATATGTTATGCCTCTAACATAAAACATGAATACTCTATTGTTAGGTCACATTTGGAGTGAGTGGGAAGTGTTGGATGTTTATAAATGAGAGCTTAATTAATTAAAGAATGCATTACATTTTAATGTGAATTGTTAACACGTCGGTGTAGACTCATTAATATGCGTCCCATGGGGATTCCAATGCTATAATTTCACCAGTAACCTGCAGGCAGCTCGCTCAGTGGCTCTATGGCTATTTCATGGTCCCACAGATTGATGGATGACAAAGTAATTAATCCTATGGAGAAATTAACCATGTCTTTAGCCTGTGTGTAAGGAGGAAATGAAGAGTCAATACTGGCCTTTTGAGTGTGTTAGATGAAGGGTGCGTAATATATCATTCATTTAGTTGAGAGGGGAGTGTATGTGCCCTCAAGACTATCAATGGTCATTCCTTCTGCTTCAGTCTTTAGGTCAGGGCATACAGTCTGTATTCTTTATACAATGTTGTTTCTTCAGAGGGATATGCTTTTATTGAGATAGAGCTTGGGTGCAAGGGTAACTTCTCTGTTCTATATTACATTATATTACATAATAACAGTGATTTGTCACATACAAAAGAGAATATATGTTAGCATATTGTTTTTCCAAAAGTAGTGGAAAAGACATGTAATGTGAAAACACTGTAGCAGAGTGTAACAGTGGCATGTTAAGTGGCCAAAGGGCACCGTACCACTCGGGTAGTGCTGTTTAAGACTTCACTGAACTCAGTGGCTCTGAAGCTGCCGTTCTCTCTCCTTTCTCCCCCTAATTACCATCACCCCTCCACAACGTCCTGTCGCTCCATCTGTTGTCCCCTCAGACACAGACATAGATAGTCTAATCACCTCTCATAACGTGTCTAGTACTATGAGGGAGGGCTACACAGCCACAGCCATAGACACTACCGTGGCTCAGTATCAGTAGTACAGCATGCCAAGCCTCACAGGAGGGTATCCACTTCCTTACCCTATTCTACAAACACTGTCCATGGGGCTGGGATAAGATATGATATGTAGAAATAGAGCCATGTTTTAATGTTACAGATCTCTCACACTGAGTGACAACATTAATGTTAACGCCAAATGTGTGTTTGTGAATTGCATGGCACATGTATAGAGGCCAGGCCGTCTATCTGAAGTCCACTTCAATCCTTCCCTGAGACCTTTAGACATAACAGCCCACTACAATTGTGAAGCCACCAATGTTTTATTTTTATTTCACCTTTATTTAACCAGGTAGGCAAGTTGAGAACAAGTTCTCATTTACAATTGCGACCTGGCAGGGCATAAAACCCAGAAAAATGAAGATGACTTTCCTTGCATCACCAATAAATGTCGATGGCTGTCTACTAAGGAATTAGAGACCTTTGAATGAAGCCTGGGCCACACATGCTTTTCTCCAATTAAAATCTCCATTCAAACTTTCTGACTTGAGATATGTAGCTATGTGTAACTTGAACATTAGCACATAATCATTCAATATGTTTATATTGCATAAAGGACTTACAAAATTGCAATTAAGAAATTTCCAAAAGGCTTGTAAGTATAGGACATTTCCCCAAGTATTCTAATCAAATATTTCTCTCTCATATCTCTTTCAGAAACCTTGATTTCTTTGCCTTCGATGTAGGTATTTGATTCCATGATTTTCACCTATAGGTTAAGGCACCTCCAGACGTCTTCATTTGGTTCATTCGTTCAAAGAACTGTTATAGGTTCTGTGGCGGGTCGCTGGGACAAAAGTTTTTCAAGACGACTTTTTTCCAGAAGTGCAACTTTTTGAGGCCGAAAGGCAGAACAGAAAGCTTGTCATCTTGGCTGTGAGGCGCGAGGCGGCTGGGCTAAGGGGAATTCTCAGATGATGACAGCAGTCGTGAAAGGGCAGATAAACCCGTGTGGCTCTGCCTCTGAATGTAATGTTCATCTCATTCTGATCCGGCCGTCGATTCTAATCCCCTGTCTGTCTCACAGTCTTCCCTCTACAGTTGATCTTCTGCACGTTGAAATCGCCTTATAGATGATCCAGGAGACGACGAGGGGAACGTGGCTGTTTGTCACAACACTTTGGTCTGTTCTTAGCATAGAGAATCATGATTGTTTTGCACAGTATAACTGTAGATTCAGTGTGACATGACCAGCGCTCATTACTTATATGTAGCTTTTGAGTTTATGAGGGAAAACACTAAAGTCAGAAGTGTATTAGCATACAGTATAATTAGGTCGAGAATCAACCAACCAAAGGCGCATTATAGACAAACACATTGCACCTGACATCTTAAGGTAATTTCCACTTGAGCTGACACCTGCAGCGTTTACCGTGAATGCGTTCTCTGACAACTCTTTGAACCATATGATGGCCAAAGTTATCCATATTGCATGTATTAGCATTAAGATGTGTAGCACGAAATGACGAAATCTTTACATTCATTATTTTAGCCACTCCAAATTCTTATTGAATAAAAGTTAACTATGCCTCTCCTGTATCTCTATCTGATCAATGACATGCAGTACTAGCAGACCATTTCCCTTTCAAACATAATAGCCTATAGGAAAAATGACAGGACAAGGGTCGTAGTAGCATCACTCATACACACACCACAGGGACACTCACCACCATGCTTATTAGAGTGTGTTCAGGGCCTATAGGCCATACATTCCCCTTCAGATAGCTTGACATTTCCAATAGCACTGTCTCTGTGGCAGAGAGACGTTCAGATCAGAGCTGGGCTCTGTGTCGTGTCACGTCTATAGCCGCGTGGCAGGGTACTGTATGCAGAGCTGAATGCTCCCAGTGCTAAATGAGATGCCAAAGGGAGAAGACGAGACCTGAGGGGGCATTATCTCCACTAGCTAATGAACAATTGTATAATTTCTATCAAAAGGCAGTCATAAGGCCTGCTCAGTCTTACCATATCTTCTCTAAATACTGTCATGATAAAGGAAGCGGTAAAAGAAGAGGGTGCTGGTGGTGGGTGGAAGCTGTCAAGAGGGGTGCTACGGTCAGGAGTGTGGGGAAAGGAGAGTCTTTCCTCTTTATCTGCCATTTCCTGCTCTCCTTCCTGGCTACATTAAGTACAGACAATCACGGACGGCCGTAAGAGATAAAACACGGACGACAAAATATCAACTTCCTGGCTACAGAACTCAAAGCCCTGTTATTAGAATATCAGCAAAGACAGTAATTAATTTTAACTTTAATTACTTGTACTGTTCGTGTAGATTAGATCACAGGTCTGAGATTGGTTATTAAAACAACTGGGAAATGTTCAATGTAAAAAATAAAAATGAATATGTTAATTTCTCCAGCCCTCCATCTTAACCTGCTTGTTGAGTGATGCAATTACATTTCTGCAGTACAGACGGGGTGATATGTGGCAGATGAGAAAGACAGCGTATCGTTTTGTTGGAAGTGGAAAGGTTTCACTGCATGCAGAAAGCAGGACTGAGACAGGAATCTCATTGATGATATCGTCAGGCTCATTGCGATACATTCCTTTTAATAATCCATCCACAGTATTAACAGTCATTGCTTTAACCAGATAAGTTGACTGAGAACACATTCTCATTACAGCAACGACCTGGGGAAAAGTTTCAGGGGAGAGGAGGGGGATGATTAAGTATATTGGAAGCTAGGGATGATTAGGTGGCCATGATGGCATGAGGACCAGATTGGGAATGTAGTCAGGACACCGGGGTTAACACCCCTACGATAAGTGCCATGGGAACTTTAGTGACAACAGAGAGTCAAGAGTCCTGTTTAACATCTCAACCGACAGATGGCACCTTACACAGAGCAATGGTATATTTTGGGGGGGACCAGGGGAAAGAGTGACTCCTAGTGGCCCTCCAATACCACTTCCAGCAGCATCTGGTCTCCCATCGAGGGACTGACCAGGACCAACCCTGCTTAGCTTCAGAGGCAGTAAGATGTCAATACACACTCAATATGTGCTTTCTGCAGTATTTCACTGGCCTAGGCTGTATGGTGAGAAGACACTACAGCTTAGTGATCACCATGTGCATGCAGAAACAAATAAGACAATTAGACAAATCTAAAACAAACTGTCAGAGTACTAGGCCTACAGCTGACATCTTATTGCTTCAGATGATACTTGTTTTACATGAATTCACATGCAGCCTGATTCTGGGTATTAAGACATAACATTCAGTAACCAATCCCCATCTTTCACACTATGAAGTATGTGTACAGAATGAGGATGATGAGGTCTTGATTTCTTGGCAGTAAATATACTCTAGCTAGAGCTGCATTCATTCAGCCATGTGACTTAAAGCCCACGTAGCACACAGTACACGCTAGGCCTAATAGGCCTAACAGGGCTAATAGGCTAATAGGGCTAACAGGGCTAATAGGCCTAATAGGGCTAATAGGCATAACAGGGCTAATAGGCATAACAGGGCTAATAGACATAACAGGGCTAATAGGGCTAATAGGGCTAATCGGCATAATAGGGCTAATAGGGCTAATATGCTTAATAGGCCTAATAGGCCTAATAGGGCTAACAGGGCTAATAGGCTAATAGGGCTAATAAGGCTAATATGGCTAATAGCCTTTTAAGGCTAATAGGCCAAATAGGGATACTCTCAGTTGATTCAAGGCACACTTTTCTTTATCAGTCAAATACTATCAGACACCTACAGTGCATTCGGAAAGTATTCAGACCCCTTGACTTTTACGACATTCTGTTACGTTGCAGCCTTATTCTAAAATGGATTAAATTGGTTTTTTTCCTCATCAATCTACACACAATACCTCATAATGACAAAGCAAAAACAGGTTTAAAAAATGTATAATAATAAATAATAAAATATCAAATGTACATAAGTATTCACACCCTTTACTCAGTACTTTGTTGAAGCACCTTTGGCAGCTATTACAGCATTGAGTCTTCTTGGGTATGACGCTATAAGCCTGGCACACCTGTATTTGGGGAGTTTCTCCCATTCTTCTCTGCAGATCCTCTCAAGCTCTGTCAGGTTGGATGGGGAGCGTTGCTGCACAGCTATTTTCAGGTCTCTCCAGAGATGTTCGATCGGGTTCATGTCAGGGCTCTGGCTGGGCCACTCAAGGACATTCAGAGACTTGTCCCGAAGCCACTCCTGCGTCTTGGCTGTGTGCTTAGGGTCGTTGTCCTGTTGGAAGGTGAACCTTCGCCCCAGTCGGAGGTCCTGAGTGCTCTGCAGACAGTTTTCATCAAGGAAGTCTCTGTACTTTGCTCTGTTCATCTTTCCCTCGATCCTGACTAGTCTCCCAGCCCCTGTCGCTGAAAAACATCCCCACAGCATGATGCTGCCACCACCATGCTTCACCGTAGGGATAGTGCCAGGTTTCCTCCAGACGTGACGCTTGGCATTCAGGCCAAAGAGTTCAATCTTGGTTTCATCAGACCAAAGAATGTTGTTTCTCATGGTCTGAGAGTCCTTTAGGTGCCTTATGGCAAACTCCAAGCGGCCTGTCATGTGCCTTTTACTGAGGAGTGGCTTTCGTCTGGCCACTCTACCAGAAAGGCCTGCTTGGTGGAGTGCTGCACAGATGATTGTCCTTCTGGAAGGTTCTCCCATCACCACAGAGGAACTCTGGAGCTCCCAGAGTCACCTCCCTGACCATGGCCCTTCTGCTCTGATTGCTCAGTTTGGCCGGGCAGCCAGCTCTAGGAAGAATCTTGGTGGTTCCAAACGTCTTCCATTTAAGAATGATCGAGGCCACTGTGTTCTTGGGGACCTTCAATGCTGCAGAAATGTTTTGGTACCCTTCCCCAGATATGTGCCTCGACACAATCCTGTCTCGGAGCTCTATGGACAATTCCTTCGACATCATGGCTTGATTTTTGCTCTGACATGCACTGTCAACTGTGGGACCTTATGTAAACAAGTGTGTGCCTTTCCAAATCATGTCCAATCAATTGAATTTACCACAGGTGGACTCCAATCAAATTGTAGAAACATCTCAAGGATGATCAATGGAAACAGGATGCACCTGAGCTCAATTTCGAGTCTCATAGCAAAGGGTCTGAATACTTATGTAAATAAGTTATTTGTGTTTTTTATTTTTAATAAATGTACAAACATTTCTAAAAACCTGTTTTCGCTTTATTATTATGGAGTATTGTGTGTAGATTGATGAGGAAAAACAATGATTTAATACATTTAAAAATAAGGCTGTAATGTCACAAAATGTGGAAAAAGGGCTTGGGGGTCTGAATACTTTCTGAATGCATTGTATATGCAAAAAATCTGCTGGGATGATATACACTGCTCAAAAAAATAAAGGGAACACTTAAACAACACAAAGTAACTCCAAGTCAATCACGCTTCTGTGAAATCAAACTGTCCACTTAGGAAGCAACACTGATTGACAATAAATTTCACAAATGGAATAGACAACAGGTGGAAATTATAGGCAATTAGCAAGACACCCCCAATAAAGGAGTGGTTCTGCAGGTGGTGACCACAGACCACTTCTCAGTTCCTATGCTTCCTGGCTGATGTTTTGGTCACTTTTGAATGCTGGCGGTGCTTTCACTCTAGTGGTAGCATGAGACGGTGTCTACAAACCACACAAGTGGCTCAGGTAGTGCAGCTCATCCAGGATGGCACATCAATGCGAGCTGTGGCAAGAAGGTTTGCTGTGTCTGTCAGCGTAGTGTCCAGAGCATGGAGGCACTACCAGGAGACAGGCCAGTACATCAGGAGACGTGGAGGAGGCCGTAGGAGGGCAACAACCCAGCAGCAGGACCGCTACCTCCGCCTTTGTGCAAGGAGGAGCAGGAGGAGCACTGCCAGAGCCCTGCAAAATGACCTCCAGCAGGCCACAAATGTGCATGTGTCTGCTCAAACGGTCAGAAACAGACTCCACGAGGGTGGTATGAGGGTCCGACGTCCACAGGTGGGGGTTGTGCTTACAGCCCAACACCGTGCAGGACGTTTGGCATTTGCCAGAGAACACCAAGATTGGCAAATTCGCAACTGTGCTCTTCACAGATGAAAGCAGGTTCACACTGAGCACATGTGACAGACGTGACAGAATCTGGAGACGCCGTGGAGAACGTTCTGCTGCATGCAACATCCTCCAGCATGACCGGTTTGGCGGTGGGTCAGTCATGGTGTGGGGTGGCATTTCTTTGGGGGGCCACACAGCCCTCCATGTGCTCCCCAGAGGTAGCCTGACTGCCATTAGGTACCGAGATGAGATCCTCAGACCCCTTGTGAGACCATATGCTGGTGCGGTTGGCCCTGGGTTCCTCCTAATGCAAGACAATGCTAGACCTCATGTGGCTGGAGTGTGTCAGCAGTTCCTGCAAGAGGAAGGCATTGATGCTATGGACTGGCCCGCCCGTTCCCCAGACCTGAATCCAATTGAGCACATCTGGGACATCATGTCTCGCTCCATCCACCAACGCCACGTTGCACCACAGACTGTCCAGGAGTTGGCGGATGCTTTAGTCCAGGTCTGGGAGGAGATCCCTCAGGAGACCATCCACCACCTCATCAGGAGCATGCCCAGGTTTTGTAGGGAGGTCATACAGGCATGTGGAGGCCACACACACTACTGAGCCTCATTTTGACTTGTTTTAATGACATTACATCAAAGTTGGATCAGCCTGTAGTGTGGTTTTCCACTTTAATTTTGAGTGTGATTCCAAATCCAGACCTCCATGGGTTGATAAATTGGATTTCCATTGATTATTTTTGTGTGATTTTGTTGTCAGCACATTCAACTATGTAAACAAAAAAGTATTTAATAAGATTATTTCATTTATTCAGATCTAGGATGTGTTATTTTAGTGTTCCCTTTATTTCTTTGAGCAGTGTACTATTATATGGGCGGCAGACATGATATTTCCCGTGGGATTAGCTATTAAATAAAAAATGCATTGCCAGATTAAATGCACCTGTTTTCGGGCCTATCTTTCCACAGATAGTGTAATTAATTTACCTCAACTATAAATACATATTTAGTTCCTTCATGGCACTGCACCGGCGTGCAATGCAGCTGGACGGGAGCTAGCCTTCATTATAAAAGGGTGTTAGGAGTATGTGGGAACAGCTAATCTTCAAACCCCTGCCACACATTAAACAGAGTGACAGAGAGGAAGGATGTATGAGATAAGTCCAGTAATGAAAGTGAAATGAAGAGGACAGTATGTAATGAAGAGAGAGCAGAGGGGAATGTTTAAAATAAGTTCAAGAACAGAGACAAAGCCAAAGATTATGTTATCGTCAGGATTGCAGAAAGCATTTCAGTAACAGAATGCTCCCAATCACTTAATCAGTACTACTCCACCCAGCTCAGACTCTGTCTTCCATCATATGCTATTTCACCCGCTCTAAACAGTCCATTTTCAGTGTGTGTTCGTGTTCGTGTGTATGTGCATGTGTATGTGGATGTTTGCATGAAAGCTAAAGATCATACAGATAATAGTTGAATTTGATGGCACTAAATTACTGAATCAAAAGACCTCTGAAGTCACTTTCGCATTGGTTAATACAGAACTGTAGCTTTCCACCACAGTAGCAGCCTATTCCATCTAAATACATCTCTGCTACTTCTAACAGTATCAACTCTCTAGAAATAGACTGAGGTTCAGTTTAATCTCAGTCTCCATCCATTACGCCTGAGCAACATCTCCATCACCCACAAGCTTATTTTCAAAAGCTGCAAATGCTGTGTTCAAAGACTCTCTATCCCGTCCCCACTGGCCCCAAAGGCAGCCAAACAGAATGAGGCCCCAGCTCCACAGACAAAGACTGGCCTGCTGCTCTGTTGCCTTGGAAGGCCCCCATATCCTCGCTCGGCAAACACCATCTCTGTGCTCATTTGTGAGGCCTTTAGTCGCTCATGAGTTTGTGATTAACAGTGTTTTGGTTCGATGGCAGCTCACCAGTTGTAGAAGTCGGAGCGGACAGCGGACCCCCTCTGAGAGAGGGGGAAGAATGGGGCACTAATGCGTCGACCTCACATGTACCAAGAACCTGACTCTGGGCCCAATGCTGGCGTATGGAGAAGGAGGGGGGGAGACAGGGAGAGCGAGAGTGATAGTGAGAGAGAGGAGGGGAGAGAGATGGAAAGAGGGGGAGGGATAATGGGAGAGAAATAGAGAGGGAAGGGAGAGAGATAAAAAGAAATAAAAAGGAAAGAGGGAGACTGGGAAAGGGTGAGAGAGACTGGTAGATATATAGATAGGACTAGCAGAGAGAGAGAGGCAGATACAGACAGAGACACACAGCAAGCCTGTGGACTGTTGGCTGTGCATGGCTGATGGGGTTGGTGGCAGGCAGGGGCAGCCTGCTGAAAAACAGTGTGAGGGAGACCAGAACAGGGTATGGTGTGTTGTGCTGTTGGACTACATAGAGCACTAAGCTCCTGGCACAACTTGGCAGGCCTGGAAGAAGCCTGGGAGAAGCCTAGAAGAAGCCTGGAAGAAGCCTAGAAGAAGCCTGGAAGAAGGCTGGGAGAAGCCTAGAAGAAGCCTAGGGGAAGCCTAGAAGAAGCCTGGGTGAAGCCTAGGAGAAGCCTGGAAGAAGCCTGGGAGAAGCCTAGAAGAAGCCTGGGAGGAGCCTGGAAAAAGCCTGGGAGAAGCCTGGAGGAAGCCTGGGAGAAGACTAGGAGAAGCCTGGGAGAAGGGGCACATGGAGACAACCACCAACCAGCCTGACTTTACTTCTGTCCATCTGTTCGTTCGTCTGTTCGTCCGGCCGTCCGGCCTATATTATATACAAAATATTGTGCTTGCTATACATATTGCAAGCACAAATTGCACCTCAATCCCTTCATTTTCCTTGTAATGTTGAGACAATATCCTTGCAGAAATACAACAGAATGGAGCCTCAATGTGTTCATGGGCTGGCAAAGTGGAATGTCTTTGCTCCTCTGTTTAAACAAAGAGTGAGATAAGATTTAAAGGAAATACTTAAGGTGAAGCCGGCTGGCTGCCCTCTACCAAGCTGCAGCAGCCATACAGCACCCAGAGAGGGGACCAACCTCCAAAACCATCCAGCATCCTGGTTTTACATAGGAATAAAGATTTCTCTGGGCTGGCAAACAGTTGGGAGATAAATACATTCATCCTCACATTCCCTCCCAGCCTATTCTCCTGAGATAAAGTCCCTAACCAAGGAAGCTTTATAAGGGACGCCTCTGTTTTGGTGTTTTGAACCTGTCTATTGTTTTCTGCATGGGCCTCTGCATATACTGTACTGTACTGTGCTGTACTGTGTGTTTTACTGTACAGTGTATTGTACTGTATTGTCTTGGACTGTACTGTACTGTGTATTGGACTGTACTGTGTATTGGACTGTACTGTGTATTATACTGTACTGTACTGTGTATTGTACTGTATTGTCTTGGACTGTACATTGTACTGTACTGTGTATAGTACTGTATTGTCTTGGACTGTGTATTGTACTGTGTATTGTACTGTATTGTATTGGACTGTACTGTACTGTGTATTGTACTGTACTGTGTATTGTACTGTATTGTATTGGACTGTACTGTACTGTGTATTGTACTGTACTGTGTATTGTATTGGACTGTACTGTACTGTGTATTGTACTGTATTGTATTGGACTGTACTGTACTGTGTATTGTACTGTATTGGACTGTACTGTACTGTACTGTGTATTGTACTGTATTGTATTGGACTGTACTGTGTATTGTACTGTACTGTATTGTACCTTATAGCTACACTAAAACCACTGCAATCACAGGTGCATTGTGTGTGACATGGAGGGTCAATCATCTGCCATTGTCCCTTTCATTTGACTATTTATGATGTACATTTATATTAGCTTAAAAAATTAACTATTGACTTCAAATATTTACAGTGTGTCTGTTTCAATACTGATGACATGTCTGGTTTATCTGAATTATTCTGTTGTCCTTTTTATTTCCCCCTCTGTGCCATTTTAATTCCACGCAAAACTAACACAGAATAAAAATCTGTGAACTGTCAGAAAGCATTAAGAAAACAGAGCATGCTGCATATAAATGCATGATTACCTTACATCAAAAGAATGTTTAACAGTTTGTCACATCAACATTGTAATTAATGCAAAACATTTTTGCACAAACCACATTTTACAATGAAAATCATTATCCATAACACTTATACACGCAGTGTGGGACAATCCAGAGTAGTTCAGAGAGGGAAAAAAAGAATTAGCAGGAAGGAACAGATTGGACTAATGAGACGACCATTTGACTAGGATCCTTTACTTGACCTGCAGTGTTTCCTCGACTCGGCCGTTCAAGAGAAAATACACATTTATAATTATACTCTGCAATGCACCATGAAATTGTTATTGTGGAATACCTTTTTCAAAAACGCTATCAAACAATTACTTAAAATTTTCCCTGCGGAGACTGTTGCATATGTATGTATACTAAATGAAATGGGAAGTGGGAGCTAGCTGTCTGTGTATGTAGCCTGTCGCCTGGCCTGCCTGTCGACACTGCTGCTGCTTCAAATGGTGCTGTTCTCTTCATGCAGATGAGCTCTGTCTGTTCAGAGGGGGGATGCTGTGGCAAATAAAATAATACTCTGATAAAACTGAAACATTTTATGACACAGTGATAATCATTGCAGGCATACGTGCCACTGATATGAGCTGTTGCAGTTGGGGGAAGAGAGAAAATAATCCTTTTTGTTGGGCTTTAAAAAATGAATCTCTGTTGAATCACATCAAAAAAGAAAAAAACTCAAAAGACAGTTCCAAGATGAGCCAACTCCACCAAAAAATGACCTCCTCGTTTTGGTGATAAAGTTCTAGCCAAAATGATATCAGGCTGGGACGTGACTCATTAGAAATGTGTGTATTGCGTGGAGGCAGCTCTCCCTATCTGGCTGTGCCTGGCTTGCCGACTGATAAGAGGCAAATGCAAATGTACTGATAAGAACTGAATGCAAATATTCATGATATGATATTCCCTGGGAATTATGTGTGGATAAAACAAAGTGTATTATTTCCCCTGTATTCCCTTTTAGGTTTGCCAAAATGCTTTTTTTTGTTTTGCTTTTGGAATTTGCATTTCTTAAAAATTGATTGGGCCTGCATATTATGTTAAGCTATTTGTTTGCCTAGGATGGTAATTAGTTACTGTAATTACAGCGATGACAGTTGCTAAATTGTTTTTAAAGCATTACAGTGCGTCTGTGCCAGAAGATTGCAGTACTTATTTTAGGATTTAAGCATTTGCTGGAAAAATTCCCACTCCAAGGCCAAAGTGGAATATGTTTGAACTACAAAGCAGCCATTTTCTAAGCAAATCATTTAAAAAAAATGTCTGTTAATTTGCACTAATTGCTGGGTTGACTGTGTTTCATAGTTTCTTCACCGATCAGGGACATGTTACTGATAGGATGTCTTGAGGGATCAAAACGGCTTGAGATAGTTTGAAATACATTTGTTTGTTAGCTTTGTGTGCTCATTTTAAGACCAGCTTTTTATGTTTTCTGTCAACCAAGAAACAAATTGCTGTTGAAGACATATTTTTAATTTTGGTTCTCAGTGTAGCCTACGCACTTTCAAGTTTAGTAAACATTAATTAGTGTGGACACTGACAGTTGGGTAATTTAGAAAGTGTTTCATGTACTCCCATTGATCAAGAGTTGGAGAGCTGCTATGCTTATTTGTAATGCAGCGAAACAGAACATATCCATGTGCAATATCACTTCAACAACAGTCTGCCAAGTATTAGTGACTCAGAATGATTACATTTGCACTGCTATTGAGGTTAGTTGTCAAATACAATACCATACAGGTAGTTTCGGGGCAGGTCATTGAAAACAGGTAAGTGTAAAAGGTGTGCCAATAACAATCCTTGGTCATCCCTGAACATCCAATCTACTGATTGTAGTGTACTATTTGTGAGCTGGTTCCACTCCACAGTGGTAGACCCCGTTGGCACCGGTCCTTGTTAGGTTCTCAGAGATTACACTTTAGCTAAATGCATAATTGGATTTACTATTAACATAATCAGACAACGTGCATGTTGACTATCATATTCCCTTCTGAAATGCATTTCTCTTCCAAAATGTTTAGGATGGGACCAAAGATGCCACCGAGGTCCCAAGAGCTCCTCTTGTATCTGTCTAATGAAGGCTTGAATGAACAGGAACAATATTACTGGGTGGAAGATTATGTGCATGCATATGCGTTTGGTTGTCCACAAAAGAGTTTAAAGGAAACGGTTGCCTTAAATGTTTGGTGGAATTAAGAGGGTGAGCAGTGGACAGTAATCTAGGGGACCAAGAATTTTTAAATCCCACTTTCCTGTGTGAGATGTTTACTTGTAACTGCTGTCCATTGTATTACACACCTACACGTCTTAGCATGATTGATAAAGACATGTGTTGGTCTTGAAAATCCCAAATACAGCTATAAAAGAAAACATTAGTGAGAAAGTAGAAATCTTCTGATATACATGTATATTCAAACAAACTGAAGTCTTCTTCATTGAGTAAAAACCAAAAGCAGATCTTCTTAGTGGAAGAGGAATGTGATCATGGTGTGCAGGGTAATTTCCCAGCTCACCTCTTCCTTCGCAAGCTTGCTCCCCGATCAGCCCAGAGTCCCCAGCCCCCTCCCCACTAACTGCTCCAACCCCTCCCCACTAACTGCCCCAACCCCTCCCCACTAACTGCCCCAACCCCTCTCCCCACTAACTGCCCCAACCCCTCTCCCCACTAAATGTTCCAACCCCTCCCCACTAACTTCCCCAACCCCCTCCCCACTAACTGCCCCAACCCCTCTCCCCACTAAATGTTCCAACCTCTCCCCACTAAATGTTCCAACCCCTCCCCACTAGATGTTCCAACCCTCTCCCCACTAAATGTTCCAACCCCTCCCCACTAGATGTTCCAACCCCTCCCCACTAAATGTTCCAACCTCTCCCCACTAGATATTCCAACCCCTCACCATTAGATATTCCAACCCCTCCCCACTAAATGTTCCAACCTCTCCCCACTAGATATTCCAACCCCTCACCATTAGATATTCCAACCCCCTCCCCACTAGATGTTCCAACCCCCTCCCCACTAGATATTCCAACCCCTCCCCACTAGATATTCCAACCCCTCCCGACTAGATGTTCCAACCACCTCCCCACTAGATTCTTCAGCCCCTCCCCACTAGATGCACCAACCACCTCCCCACTAGATGATCCAGCCCCATCCCCACTAGATGATCCAGCCCCATCCCCACTAGATGATCCAGCCCTCTGCCCACTAGATTCTCCAGCCCCATCCCCACTAGATGATCCAGCCCTCTGCCCACTAGATTCTCCAGCCCCCTCCCCACTAGATGTTCCAGCCCCCTCCCCACTAGATGTTCCAGCCCCCTCCCCACTAGATGTTCTAGCAACCTCCTCACTAGATGTTCCAACCCCCTCCCCACTAGAACCTCCAGCCCCCTCCCCACTAGATTTTCCAACCCCTCCCCACTAGATGTCCCAACCCCTCCCCACTAGATGTCCCAACCCCTCCCCACTAGATGTCCCAACCCCTCCCCACTAGATGTCCCAACCCCTCCCCACTAGATGTTCCAACCCCTCCCCACTAGATGTTCCAACCCCCTCCCCACTAGATGTTCCAAACCCCTCCCCACTAGATGTTCTATCCCCCTCCCCACTAAATGTTCCAACCCCTCCCCACTAGATATTCCAACCCCTCCCCAATAGATGTTCCAAACCCTCCCCACTAGATGTTCCAAACCCCTCCCCACTAGATATTCCAACCCCTCCCCACTAGATGTTCCAACCCCCTCCCCACTAGATGTTCCAATCCCTCCCCACTAGATGTTCCAACCCCCTCCCCACAAGATGTTCCAATCCCTCCCCACTAGATGTTCCAACCCCCTCCCCACTAGATGTTCCGATCCCTCCCCACTAGATGTTCCAATCCCTCCCCACTAGATGTTCCAATCCCTCCCCACTAGATGTTCCAATCCCTCCCCACTAGATGTTCCAATCCCTCCCCACTAGATGTTCCAATCCCTCCCCACTAGATGTTCCAACCCCCTCCCCACTAGATGTTCCAATCCCTCCCCAGTTATGTTCCAACCCCTCCCCACTAGATGTTCCAACCCCCTCCCCACTAGATGTTCCAATCCCTCCCCACTAGATGTTCCAACCCCTCCCCACTAGATGTTCCAATCCCTCCCCACTAGATGTTCCAGCCCCCTCCCCACTAGATGTTCCAACCCCCTCCCCACTAGATGTTCCAACCCCTCCCCACTAGATGTTCCAACCCCCTCCCCACTAGATGTTCCAATCCCTCCCCACTAGATGTTCCAACCCCCTCCCCACTAGATGTTCCAAACCCCTCCCCACTAGATTCCAACCCCCTCCCCACTAGATGTTCCAATCCCTCCCCACTAGATGTTCCAACCCCCTCCCCACTAGATGTTCCAACCCCTCCCCACTAAATGTTCCAACCCCTCCCCACTAGATGTTCCAACCCCCTCCCCACTAGATGTTCCAACCCCCTCCCCACTAGATGTTCCAATCCCTCCCCACTAGATGTTCCAATCCCTCCCCACTAGATGTTCCAGCCCCCTCCCCACTAGATGTTCTAGCAACCTCCTCACTAGATGTTCCAACCCCCTCCCCACTAGAACCTCCAGCCCCCTCCCCACTAGATTTTCCAACCCCTCCCCACTAGATGTCCCAACCCCTCCCCACTAGATGTCCCAACCCCTCCCCACTAGATGTCCCAACCCCTCCCCACTAGATGTCCCAACCCCTCCCCACTAGATGTTCCAACCCCTCCCCACTAGATGTTCCAACCCCCTCCCCACTAGATGTTCCAAACCCCTCCCCACTAGATGTTCTATCCCCCTCCCCACTAAATGTTCCAACCCCTCCCCACTAGATATTCCAACCCCTCCCCAATAGATGTTCCAAACCCTCCCCACTAGATGTTCCAAACCCCTCCCCACTAGATATTCCAACCCCTCCCCACTAGATGTTCCAACCCCCTCCCCACTAGATGTTCCAATCCCTCCCCACTAGATGTTCCAACCCCCTCCCCACTAGATGTTCCAATCCCTCCCCACTAGATGTTCCAACCCCCTCCCCACTAGATGTTCCGATCCCTCCCCACTAGATGTTCCAATCCCTCCCCACTAGATGTTCCAATCCCTCCCCACTAGATGTTCCAATCCCTCCCCACTAGATGTTCCAATCCCTCCCCACTAGATGTTCCAACCCCTCCCCACTAGATGTTCCAACCCCCTCCCCACTAGATGTTCCAATCCCTCCCCACTAGATGTTCCAACCCCTCCCCACTAGATGTTCCAACCCCCTCCCCACTAGATGTTCCAATCCCTCCCCACTAGATGTTCCAACCCCTCCCCACTAGATGTTCCAATCCCTCCCCACTAGATGTTCCAGCCCCCTCCCCACTAGATGTTCCAACCCCCTCCCCACTAGATGTTCCAACCCCTCCCCACTAGATGTTCCAACCCCCTCCCCACTAGATGTTCCAATCCCTCCCCACTAGATGTTCCAACCCCCTCCCCACTAGATGTTCCAAACCCCTCCCCACTAGATTCCAACCCCCTCCCCACTAGATGTTCCAATCCCTCCCCACTAGATGTTCCAACCCCCTCCCCACTAGATGTTCCAACCCCTCCCCACTAAATGTTCCAACCCCTCCCCACTAGATGTTCCAACCCCCTCCCCACTAGATGTTCCAACCCCCTCCCCACTAGATGTTCCAATCCCTCCCCACTAGATGTTCCAATCCCTCCCCACTAGATGTTCTAGCCCCCTCCCCACTAGATGTTCTAGCCCCCTCCCCACTAGATGTTCCAGCCCCCTCCCCACTAGATGTTCCAGCCCCCTCCCCACTAGATGCTCCATCCAGCCGGCCCTTACCCTCCTTGTTAGATGCTCCCTCTAGGTACTGTCTTAATTAACACCTACAGTAGCTACTGCGGCTATAATAATACAATCACTTTTCCTGTTTCTGGAAATCCCTTTGAAATTACACAGGATTAAGGAAAGTTGGTTGCCAAATTAGTATGTACATCAGTAATTTAATTGCATCTGAGGCTATTAATTAATAAGGTGTCTTCTTAATAGTTAATGTATAATTGCTATTAATTAACCAGCGGTCCTGATAAAGTGTCACCAAAATCAAACAAAAACAATTAGCATCCGGAGGTAAGTGTCTTTTAAAAGGCTCATTATAAAGACTGGAGGTAGTATACAGTAGTAGTTAGAAAGATAACAAACCCAGTGTAGATGTTCATTTGGTGGGAGAAATAATAAACAGTTGACATCCATAAGGGAATTAAAATGCATTAATTAGGGGGCTAAGCCCATTGTAACATAATAAATATTGTTGAAGATCTGTCCCCTCCAACAAAGTTGTTTCAGTTCTATTAGAAGTGGATTTCTAGCTAGATATAGAATTTCAACGGTTGAAACTTTCTTTGATTATCTCATTGTTGTATTTGATTGTATTACAGATTATATCCATTGAATTGGATCCTATAATATTCTATTGGATTCTGGATAATTCCTACTATGAAGAAATAACATCACCCTATAAGTCATATCGTTTATTAATGATTTATAAATAACCATACTTAACTGGCTATAAACCCTTTACCCTTAGGATTGAAAAGGATACCTTCATGTAAAGTGTTGTGGGATCTTGTATAATGTTAAGGAATAAACTATATAAGGGTACCTTATCGTAAAGTGGTATGGAATCTAATGGGTGTTTTTGTCAGACATGGTTGCCTGGGCGGGCTCCCTGGGCGGGCCTCCCTGGGCAGGCTTCCTGGGCAGGCTTCCTCTTCTCTTCCCCTCGTGTAGTAGACTACATTCCTAGACAAATGTAATCATCTCAAGACCTCATGTCTCTGTTTGCAGTGTCACATGGTATAAATACAACAGGTAATAACTTAGACCTCAGTGAACAGCCATGACTAATATTTAAATACACTGCGAGGAAACTAGCAGCTTTCATGTTTGAGTTAATGCCTCCCTAAAGCCTATTCAAGGGAAATAACACCAACACTATTTAGTTGTTAATCTTATCTGGTATAAATCTGTGAGCTAGTTGGGGTTTTGCTCTACAGATCTACGCATGACGCCGTGTTCATAAAAAATGAACGAGGTGGAAGGTTGAGAAATTACATGCATCTTGAACATGAAACTTTAAACAAACCAGACTATTATTTGCAGAGCAATATTGCCGTGAATACAAATGACACCACAACCTCTAGTTTCTGCTCTGTGAGAGGAGTGGTGCAAACCGCCAGTTAAGTGTTATTCTATAGCAAGTGCTTGTTTGGTCTCAGTTTCAGTCGTATCACAATGTCAACAGTCATGCTGTTTAGTGTTGGATGGGGTAAAATAATATTTGGTCTACCATCCAGGAGAAAAATTATGCAGAAAAAAAACTTTATTCCATGAATGATGTTTTACAATAGAAATGTTCACCCCATGCAGCTGTTGCCTTACTTTACATTAAGTACATCAGGAACAATAGTGTAGGCTACAGTACAGTACAGTAAGCAGACACTTGCTCCCTATCAACCTTCTAATAAAACTAGACTGGTATGCCAGACGGAATGCCAAGTGAAACAATGGTGAGCATGGCATTCAGTCAGGTTTAACGAGGCTAAAATGAAACATCCCACTGAAAACTATTAAAGTGAACCATTCATTCAGCACAGCCTTTCAGGTAAAAAGAACCACTCCATTCAGTCTTAATTCCCTCTGTTTTCCCTGTAGCCTTCTACCTCCTTTCCACAGAGAGACAAGCAGGCAGGGATGTGTTATGTTATGGGACCTCGGGGAGCACTGGGGTATTTTACTCAGGCTGTGACTGAGGCGGCCCGTTGGGAATACAGTAGAATCTGTGTGAGTATGTAACTCATTAGTTCAGTTATGTAATTTGGTAGCAGTGATAGTCCTTGAGGACCGACAAGTTAACGCACCTCAGCAACAAGAGACAAAGTCATCAACAAGCAGCCAAGTAGCTACAGTACAGCACAAGCTGTTAATTGCTCAGCCCCATATACTGTATGTTAATGTCATGACTGTTCCTCTATGGCATTTAGAGAGAGGAGCGTACTATATTTAACAAAATACTGTAGCATCCACTTTGGTCAGCGGCTATAGATGTCGATGATGTAATTAATATCTTGATTGATATTTTAGTTAAACAATAAAGACAAGGATATAGTCCACTGTAGCCCAACCAACCTGAACTCATGAGCTGAAGCTATGAGGAATCACGTTAGGTTCTTGCGGATGGATGACTGGTTCAGAAGGCGACAGGTTCAACCCTTCCACACTTGACCCTCGTCTATGGCCCTCCTCCACTTCAGCCCAACCTGCAGCAGTGAACAGGAAGAGGAGAAAGGGTGTCAGTATCATTCACCTTGACACACGTAGTCCAATAACAACGTACAACATAACAGCAGTTAACCTTTACAACAGACTTATTGATCTGTCCTGTGGTTATCAGGCTGCGATCAGAGCTCGTGGCTCAGCTTAGCTCTGCTTCAGGCTCTTTGAATTCACTCAGCAGCAATATCTCAGAGACAATGACATCCAGACGCACTACCAGTTACTCGTTTTCCACGTACGTTCTCCCAAGCTTTCAGTGGAAAAATGGAATGATATTTACATCTCTTTCTGGGTTCCATGAGACGGCTAGATGTACAATGAGATATCATCTGAACACAAGAGAGCGAATTGATTAAGAAAAAACGCCTGAACCACCTTCATGATTTTCACTGATGAGATGAGAGTCTTTTCACACATTCAGAACATGTAGAAAGGATTCTCTCATGTATTAAAGAAAAACAGTACGATACAATTTAACAATTAACTGAATTAGATTTTGTTTTGTCTCTTAACCTATTCCCTAAATAAATATAGTAGAGCATGTTAATGACTGTGTGTGTGTGTGTGTGTGTGTGTGTGTGTGTGTGTGTGTGTGTGTGTGTGGTGTGTGTGTGTGTGTGTGTGTGTGTGTGTGTGTGTGTGTGTGTGTGTGTGTGTGTGTGTGTGTGTGTGTGTGTGTGTTAAAAAGCTCCACAGATGCTCCTCTACCTGTAGCTGTAATGTGGAGGTTGGAGTTGTCCCTCCCTGAAACCGCACAGGAAGTGTAGAATACTCAGTGGATATGAAACTTGACATTATAGCTCAAGCTCACATACAGTATGACATATAGTCAACCTATCAGGCCAGTTTAGACAGTAAGATGACAATGCTATGACTGAACGAGCTACAGCAGATGACAATAATGATGATGATGACGATAAAGAGGAGGAGGATTGTGTTTGGGGGATGGTGGGGGGCAGAGGGGAAACAGTCTTCATATTATTTTCTTGCGAGTATTCATTTTTTATATCAATATCAAATTATTTCTGGGTAACAATTAAGTACCTTACTGTAATAGATTTCCATTAAAATGGGCAAAAAAAGGTTTTTAGAAGAAAAAAACTATTTGTCAAGCAAGAATTTTGCTAGGACTGTCTGGAAATGGTCTGAGTGTAGAGGGGAAAACTGAAAACTAGCTGTTATTGCCAGAGAGGGTTGGAACTCCTATTGGTCCATTAATCAATCTTCAGCATGGTGATGTCACCATGGAAAGCCAAAACTCCCGCCCAATCAAACCTGCTGATTAGAAAGTCCTGTGTAGATTGTATTTTCAACCAGCAACTATCAAGAAAATACATTATTACAGTATTAGCATCATCATCTGCTGTACAATATGATACAAAACACCCAATTTTGACTGCACTTTACCTTTAAGAAATCAAATCTATTTCTCCTTTCCTTCTGGTCGGCATGGCCCTTCCCTCGTGCTCCGTGGCTGAGTGACTCATTGCAAGCTTACAGAACAGGGCTGCTTTACAGAACAGGGCTGCTTACAGAACAGGGCTGAGGGCAACTGAGCTAAAATTCTGGAGGTTCTATCATCCTTCCAGTCCCTCCTCTCGACCTTCTCTTCCTCTGTATCTGCTGCTACAGCCACTTTCTATCACTCTACATTTCAAGCTTCTGCCTCTAACCCTAGGAAATGATTTTCCAGCTCTCTACCCTCCTTAATCCTCCACCCCTCCCCCTTTAGCCTCCCTCTCTGCGGACAACTTTGTCAACCCCTTGACGACATCCACTCATCATTCACTCAGCCTATTGAGCCCACTGGTCTCACTCACACAGAACTACCCTACACCTTGACCTCTTTCTTCCATCTCTCTCCAGATGAAATCCTGTGACTAGAGAGGTCCAGACAACCTTCCTGCTCGACCCCATCCCCTCCTCCCTGACCACTGGCTGTGTCCCTTTTGACTTATAAATGGCCCGAGTCGCTCCCCTCCTTAAGAAACCAACACTCGACTCCTCTGAAGTCAAAAACTACGGCCCGGTATCCCTTCTTTCTTTTCTCTCCAAAACACTTGAGCGTGCTGTCTCTGACCAACTCTCTCGCTATCTCTCTCAGAATGATCTTCTTGACCCTAACCAGTCAGGCTTCAAGACGCGTCACTCTACCGAGACTGCTCTTCTCGGTGCCACGGGGCTCTCCGCGCAGCCAAAGCTGCTTCTCTATCCTCTGCTGTCATCCTCCTAGATCTATCCACTGCCTTCAATACTTGAATCAAATCAAATGTTATTTGTCACATGTGCCGAATACAACAGGTGTAGACCTTACCGTGAAATGCTTACTTACAAGCCCTTAATCCATGTGAGATCCTCCTCTCCACAGGGCTGGGCGTCTCAGGCTCTGCACACTCTTGGATTGCATCCTACCTGGCAGTGGACGTGGAGTGGATCTGTGTCTGCACCACGTACTCTCACTACTGGTGTCCCCCAGGGTTTGGTTCTAGGCCCTCTCCTCTTCTCTCTATACACCAAGTCACTCGGCTCCGTCATATCCTCACATGGTCTCTCCTATCATTGCTATGTGGATGACACTCAAAAACTTTTCTCTTTACCCCCTTCTGACACCCAGGAGGTGACACACATCTCTGGGTGCCTGGCAGATCTCTCAACTTGGATGTCGGCCCACCATCTCAAGCTCAACCTCGACAAGACGGAGCTGCTCTTCCTCCTGGGAAAAGCCTGCCCGCTCCAAGACCTTTCCATCACGGTTGACAACTCTATGATGTCCCCTAGTGCAGAGTGCAAAGAATCTTGGCGAGATCCTGGACAACACCCTGTCATTCGCTGCAAACATCAAAGCAGTGACTCACTCCTGCAGGTTCATGCTCTACAACATCTGTAGAGTACGACCCTACTTCACACAGGAAGCGGCGCAGGTCCTAATCGAGGCAATTTTCACCTCCCGTCTGGACTACTGCATCTCTCTGTTGGCTGGGCTCCCCGCTTGTGCCATTAAACCCCTGTAACTTATCCAGAATGCTGCAGCCCGCCTGGTGTTCAAACTTCCTAAGTTCTCCCATCTCACCCCACTCCTCTGCACACTCCACTGGCTTCCAGTCAAAGCTCGAATCCACTACAAGACCATGGTACTTGTCTACGAAGCTGCAAGAGGAACTGCCCCTCACTACATTTAGGCTATGCTCAAACCCTACACCCAACCTGAGCACTCCGTTCTGCCACCTCTGGTCTCTTGGCCCTCCCACCCCTATGGGAGGAGAGCTCCCACTCAGCCCAGTCCAAGGTCTTCTCTGTCCTGGCACCCAGCTACCCCCTGAATCTGGGACAGCAGAGTCCCTGTCACATCTGAGTCCCTGTTACATCTGAGTCCCTGTCACATCTGAGTCCCTGTCACATCTGAGTCCCTGTCACAAACATCTGAAACCCTGCCTCTTCAAACACTCGGACTTGACTTTTTCCCCTTTACTTGCTCTGACTTTGCTGAAAGCTACTTTAGGACAAACGTACCTACTATGACTGTATGTGGTTGTCCCACCTAGCTATCTTAAGGTGAATGCACTAACAAAGTCGCTCTGGATAGGAGTGTCTGCTAAATGACTATAATGTAAATGTAAATTATAGTAAAAGGGGGAATGAAACCCAGGATGGCTCATTACGGTGTAACAATGACAGAAGCAAAAACCAGAGTTATCAAATGTGCTGTGGCCTACATGCTGATAATAGATGTGTGTAGTGTCTAGGGAAATACCATTTGAATATAACTTTTAACTGGATATCTCGAAGCTGAAAATTAAACATCCATTCTAATTGAATACCTGGCCCAAATTGCACCGACACCCACACCATTATAAATCATCAGGAATCACTTTTACAATACTGCCTCTCTCCTAACCTGCATTACAAACACAGTGGAAGGCTTTTTAAACCTTTGATAAACGTTAATAAATTACCTGGATTTCTAAATTAATGGCCGGCCGCCTGCCTGACGGAGATATCATTGTGTTTCATGAATATTTTGATTTTGTGATTAGATCAAAATGCTGTGAATTCCTAAACAGCGCCATGCCCAAGCTCTCACTGATCATAAACTCTTCTCTTTAAAAAAATATAAATACATTCTATTCCTTGCAAATCTGCTGATATGGAATAATTAGAAATGCGTTTGCCAGTATTTTTTCCCTCCTGTAACATTTGCATGACTTTAGATCTCAACCCAGTGATCTCCAAGAAGACGGAAAATAAAATGTATGTTTTGTGCAACAACGACTCCCCAAAATGTACCTTGCTGAGTGAGATAATGGATTATATTGTGATGTTAAAGAGGCTTGTATTTACAAAAAGAAACAAAGGCGAGCGGCTCGGTCTCCAGTCCTGGGAGACATTGATTAGACACTTCCTGTCAGTCCTATTCAGCTGCTGTATCGCTGGCATCCCAGCTCATCTGCTTCTAGACATGATCGGGATCAAATAGTTGCTGCTATATTCATTATCATAGCATTAAGTTGTATGAAATATTAGTGAGGGGAAAGACTACAATAGACAAACTTTGACTTAATAACACATTCTTGCCTTGGCTACATTCCTTCACACTTTACAAATGATTTTTTCTCTCTCACACAAGAATAGGCCTACGAAACACACACGTGCAAACACATGCGGACACACAAACACAGGTGCACACCAATACACACAAACACAGAAGGTATGTTAAATCATTTAAGTCTCAGTGGAACTCTCACAACATGTTGTGCTGTCCTCTACACTGCCCTGGGGTTTTGTGCAATGCATTCACTTTTAGTTTAGATTCATGTGTGACTTCACATATAAGTTAGCTACAGTACACTTTCAAACACGGCAGGAAACTGGTATAGTCTGTGTATGTGCGTGCATATGTGTGTGTGTGCGTGTGTCTGAAAGCATGCATTTGTGTGTGTGTGTGTTCCCAGCAGCTGCACTGGGCCCATGGGACAGGCCTGTGTAGATTGGGTCTCTTCAACCAGTAGCTCATTAGTGGGAGTGAAAAGAATCCACACAGATGGCTGTCAACGTTCTAAACAGTCAGCTGTATGAGACATGTCAATTCAGGTTTAACTTCCTTCTGCTCATTCTTATGACATTGCAGTATTCAAGCGGTATTTGTTTATTCCTCACCAAAACTACAAAAACATGGGAGCTCTGTGACTTCTGAAAATGTGTTGTCTAATGAGCGCTCAGAGTACTGAGCAGGAGTCTGTACTTGGTACTTGTCATTCAGCACCAGAAATGACTCGCTCTAACTTGACATGTTTTCAGTGGTACAGATGATGTGCTCGTCTGTTCTGGAAACACTGGAATAGGACCGCATTTAACTGGAAATAATGATAACCAGTCCAGCAAGGCACTAGTGGGAATCAATTAGATTGTTTACCTGTCCGAGTTGAGATGGAGGCCGTAGTACTTTAACACTTGCACATCACACAAATATACTAACCTGTACTCTCCATTATTTAATGAACACATCTACATCTGTTACAGTAATTCTATCATGGACATTTGCTCTACCTCTTGAGTCTCTGACCAGTAAAAGGTTTGTGTGCTCAGTGGTAACAAACAGTCATGATGACCTGTGATTTGACTATAATATGACTGTACAAATATACATTATTTTCAAGAGCAACTCCAGTAAAGCAGGATAGAGGGAGGATGTAATTTCCTAACAAAATGAGGTGGTTAGGGGATAGCAATAATGTATACTGAATGTGCTTTGGTTAATGTACATCAATGTTGATCGGTTTAATGTTTAATTCCTTTTTCATCAGTAACTACAGTAGTCCTCACCTAGTGGTATTGTACTTGAAACAGTAAAAGGCTGGGGAGTGTACAGTACTGTAGAGTACAGTAGGGCTCTCCAACCCTGTTCGTGTAGAGCTACCCCTTCTGTAGGTTTTCGTTCCAACCCCAGCTGTAACTGACCTGATTCAGCTTATCAACCAGCTAATAATTAGACCAGGTGTGCTAGATTAGGGTTGGAGTGAAAACCTACAGAAGAGTTGGACCAGTCAGAGATGCTGTGATACTAACTCACCGACACGTATAGCTTTATAGCTGACCTAGTTGTGAGGCTGGCAACTTTTCTCTCCTACGGCCAACTCTAAAAATAACCCACTGGCCAGTTTTAGACCCGTCTCCACTGCAGCCCTGTCACTTAGAGAGAGTGCCAATGACAAGACCCTGTTGAAGTCTGTCCTCCATAAACACTGTGTACTGTATGCACCATTGGTGTCCCAGCCCAGCGCTTCCATTTCACTCATCCTTTCCCTAAAACTACTAACTAATCGTCCTTCGAATGTTAATATTCCTTTTTTTTTATTTGTCTAATTTACCAAACAAAGTATATTCTGTTAGCTATAACAGCAAAGGTATCCCAGATGTTTTGTTGTTGACAAAGCTAGCATGGTCTTGTATGAGAAAAGAACAGGTAAGTATAGCTAGCTAGTATCAGTATATAAACCAATAGCTCTCAAAAACCTTATTATCCATAGGGTTTTCAATTCCGAAGCTGTGTTTTAATGTTTCGAAAAGTAAATTATCATTGCTTGCAAAACGTATTATTTTTTTTAACATATACTGATATGCCCCTTAACTTTCATATCAGCAAGAAATAATCTTTCAAATTCTGTCGATGTGCCCTTGAGCAAATTTTCTCCAGGTTTGCTATACTACTCTGGCTGACATTGTAAAACAACACATTTCACTGCACCTATCAGGTGTACGTGACAATAATGTTTATTTATGTATTTTTAATTTTATTCCAAAGGTACTGTATGTAGAATCAAACATGATCTTCTTCCAAGAGAGAAACAAACTTCCTGTTTGCTGAGGTCACATGAAAGGTCAAGCTCACAAAAGAAAGAAACTGCATATAGAAAATGCCAGCAGGGGTATGGTAAATGAATACTGGTAAATGAATACTCATGTAACAGAACATCACTGTTTTGCCATTTTGAAGTGGACACAATATACTGTACAACTGCTTAGTTTCACAATAAACAAAAATATACTATAGCCTATGATGCACAATACTTAAACAATGTACCAAGCTTACCAAATTCCACTGATCTCACTATCTATGAGCAAATGAAAGAGGTGTCCTACAATGTTAAGAAGAAGCACGATCTTACTGTATATTTCCTCTTTTGGTTCCACTGAGTTGGTAAGCTGTGCACAGAAAATCTGTGTGAAGTAGTTCTCGTTTAATCAATTACAGTAAATGACAGTCAATGATTCTGTTGAAACACACTGGGATTCATGTCCAGGCAAAACAGAAATCATATAGGGGTTTGTGTGCTCGTTTTTCTTTTTAGTCATTGTATGGTTCTTTCTCTTGCTGCACACATCGCTCCTTAAGATGATTTGGAATTAGTGGGCTTTTCATTGGGCTGTATATTATGTTGCTTGCTGGGGCTCCATTAGCTTGTATCAAAGGGGACTGCAGCCTGCGTGGAGCAGTACAACACTGGGTTACAGGCTGTGCTTCAGCAAATTAACAACAAATCCTCCTGCCTGCCCGGCCACTTCCAGAACCAGCAGCCAATGCAAACCAACTAATTAAAAGATGAATGGAGGATATCCTCCTAGCCTAGCGGTTTGTGTTGACGGTTTGTGAATAGTAAGTAACTGACATTCGAGGGGGAAATGAATTTGTTTTGTTTAGATGAGCCTCGTCTGTTGACCATCACCTCACACAGTATTGATTTGACTTGAAGATGTCGTACAGGGCAGAGGGGATACCCAAACATGATCTAGTGTGTTGTCCCATGGAAGAAGAACTGAGGCCCCCCCCCTTCCCCCATCTACCACCAGTAGTCCAGCTCTCCTCCCAGAGAGCATCACGGGAGTATGGAGCTCAGACAAGGATCTATTTTGAGATGCAGATAATGTTCTGTTACCCAGACCCCCCCCTGTAATGTTCTGTACAAGAACTCCCCCAACCCTATCCTCCATTAGGCTTCAGTCTCTATGCGCTCGCTCCACCACTTCATTATAAAAAGAGAGCTACCAAAAATGTATATTTTGTATTTCATCAAACTGTTGTTGTTGTTTGCTGCGGTTAGATTTCTTCTGTTCTATCCGTTGAGGATAACTAGGTCAAGAGAAACCTGCAGCTGCTCCTACTGTCTGAATGTCTGTGTCTCGCTGCTCTGCGGTCGCTCTGACAGTAACATGGAACCGCCACAGGGCTGTTTGAATATGCCCCCTGGCCATTCCCTCTCACGCCACGAGTTCCCCTGGTCTACTCAAACCTGCACATGCTTCTGGCCTTGTACTGCAATAGTGTGAAATTGCTGTGCAGTATTTTGTTATTCTGAAATAAGTCTAGTTGCAATGAATTTGAATTTTGTTTCACCTGAATAACTTTCTCTCTGTAATAATCAAAGGGGAAATAAGCTTCCTCCTTCTTGGCATGCTGCATATATCTTATTCTGATTGTGGTTCATGTGACAGATTTTTATTTTTTTACCTTAATTTAACTAGGCAAGGAACAGTGGGTTAACTGCCTTGTTCAGGGGCAGAACAACAGATTTAATTGCACATCATTTGCGACCTACATTTATAGATTACCATCAACACACAGTGAAATAAAACCAATGACAAAACAACATCATTCCACTATTACAGTGACTCCAGTCCTTGTAGTGCTGTAGGATTCTAGCCTGTTCATACTCCACTTTAGTAACCTCACTATTTGCTCTTACAACACTGTCATTTACAGATACTCGTCCAATTTGAAGTATTCTGGTCTGATTGGCAATAATTCTTCATGAAACAATGAAATGTCTCTGTATGGTGGTCAAGTTGGGTTGCATAAGGCTTCAGCTACACCCACTCTGGCAAAACAAGGCCTGAGCAAATTTCATTTAGAGACTTTTTCTAATTTCTTCCATATACTAGATATTTAAGACACTGAAGTAACTGTTCTGCTCCGAGCATGTTAAAGAACCCATTATCAAAGCATTAAGATATGATTCAACTGACATTTTCTTAAAACCTCAAAAAGTGGGAGAAAATAAAAGAAGCTCTCTGAAAGGGAAAAACGACATACTCCAGATGTTATCAGTACATACTGATGTTTGAAGCAGCTTATTACAGGGCGAGCTAAGAAGACAAGTCCACTGGTGTAGCTACAGATCAGAGGAATGCAAGTCAAATGCACCTGCTAGATCTCACTATCGGTCTCCGTGTGTCAGTCAGTCAGCGTTCGCTGAGGCCCTGTCTGTCGGTGCAGGCCAGGCAGAAAAGCACCCTTTACTTGGCTGTCTCTCATCGTCTATATGGACACGATAAAGCCTAAGAAATAGTCTTGTTGTTGTGCTTGTGAATGGAAAGGTTTTTTTTGACTGTCCTTCTTGTGGAATTTGACATACTAAGTGGACACTTGAAGAGGCATTTCCCTCTGTGTCTGTGACCAACCGGTTCAGGAGCTTTGATGCTCTCAGGTTTCAATAGGACTTTTGCATTTCTAATTGAGTGTTGAACTCTTGCTATGTACTATTACAGTCATTGACTTCATGTCAACTCAAATCAACCTTTCTGAGCATGGGGTTCAGAAAGAGTAAAGGTCAACAACTCAGAGGAAGTTGGCCAAAGTAGTTTGATGTGTTCCACATCTAGAAGTAAGCGAGGGGAAATCTGGCTAAATTACATTTGGATTTATTTATCTGGTCGTCGTGAGGCGGACTGCCATAATGCAATGAGAAAACAAGCTATATGTTGTCAAAAGATCTGAACTGCGATAAGACCAAGACATTTTGATTTATCCCTCTCTTGCTCTCTCCCTTTCTCACTACCTCTCTCACTCTATCCATCTGTCTCCCCCCTCTCTCACTCTTCTTTCCCCCATGACCCCCCTCTCTCACTCTCTCTCTCTCCTCCTCCCTCCCTCTGTAACTGGCCTGTGAGTAAACGTTACCACGCTACTGGGAGCCTCTCATCAGGAGTCTTGTGTGGGGCTGTATCATCATCCCAGTCAGAGGAGGGGGAACCTAAGGACCAAATCAAATCAAATTGTATTGGTCACATAAATGTGGTTAGCAGATGTTAATGCGAGTGTAGCGAAATGCTTGTGCTTCTAGTTCCGACGATGCAGTAATATCTAACAAGTAATCTAACAATTTCACAACAAGCATAAAGGAATGAATAAGAATATGTACATATAAATATATGGATGAGTGATGGCCGAGCGGCATAGGCAAGATGCAGTAGATAGAGTACAGTATATACATATGAGATGAGTAATGTAGGGTATGTCAACATTATATAAAGTGGCATTGTTTAAGTGACTAGTGATACATTTATTACATCAAATTTTTTATTATTAAAATGACTAGAGATTTGAGTCAGTATGTTGGCAGCAGCCACTCAATGTTAGTGATGGCTGTTTAACAGTCTGATGGCCTTGAGATAGAAGCTGTTTTTCAGTCTCTCGGTCCCAGCATTGATGCACCTGTGCTGACCTCGCCTTCTGGATGATAGCGGGGTGAACAGGCAGTGGCTCGGGTGGTTGTTGTCCTTGATTATCTTTTTGGCCTTCCTGTGACATCGGGTGGTGTAGGTGTCCTGGAGGGCAGGTAGTTTGTCCCCGGTGATGCGTTGTGCAGACCTCACTACCCTCTGGAGAGCCTTCCGGTTGTGGGCGGAGCAGTTGCCGTACCAGGCGGTGATACAGCCCGACAGGATGCTCTCGATTGTGCATCTGTAAAGGTTTGTGAGTGTTTTAGGTGACAAGCCAAATTTCTTCAGCCTCCTTAGGTTGAAGAGGCGCTGTTGCACCTTCTTCACCACGCTGTCTGTGTGGGTGGACCATTTCAGTTTGTCCGTGATGTGTAGGAACTTAAAACTTTCCACCTTCTCCACTACTGTCCCGTCGATGTGGATAGGGGGCTGCTCCCTCTGCTGTTTCCTGAAGTCCACGATCATCTCTTTTGTTTTGTTGACATTTGAGTGTGAGGTTATTTTCCGGACACCACACTCCGAGGGCCCTCACCTCCTCCCTGTAGGCCGTCTCGTCGTTGTTGGTAATCAAGCCTACTACTGTAGTGTCGATGAGCGGCATATCATTGTCCTGGTTAGAGGAGGGGGAAACTAGGGGGGAGCAGCATATCATTGTCCTGGTTAGAGGAGGGGGAAACTAGGGGGGAGCAGCATCAAATGACTAATCAAAAAGAATCAGTGAGCAGCAAAAACATGAAACAAAACTCCTCCCTCGCCAGCCACCATACCACCCCAAAGATTCTTCCATTCCATCAACTGTGAATCAGGGGGGTAGAAATTACAAATGTGCGTGGCAGAGATGTGGTACAATGCAGAGTTGTTGCTGGTTTCCACCGCTTCACTCCACACTCTCCTGCTGAGTTAATACATCTGACCTCTGCTTAATTAAAATAACAGACTATCCTCCACTGAGAGAAAAGAGACAATTTGAGAATTATTCCAACTAATCGCTAATTAACATTCTGGAAAACAACAAGAAACCCATCATGAAAGATATATCTATTTTTAGTTATGCAAAGAGGGAGGGAGAGAGGGAGGAACCGTCAGTTAGAGTTATTCTGGCTAACCTAATAATGAACAAATATACGGTAAAACCCATGAAGGAAAGATCTGTTCTTGCTCTTGTGATGAGATGTTATCAAACACATAGGAAAGAGCTACTAATGGATTCTAAACCAACTGACAATCATAAGGAACTAATTTAGTAGTATGCGTAGGAGCTAGAAGCAGAGCTGTCTGTCGACGCCATTTTACAAACATATTACTTAAATACAGTTTAACATTCAACAGTATTTCATCATGAAAAATTATCCTCTGTAAGGTTTATAGTTCATTATTTTTGTCACAATGTTCATTATAATGTTACTATTCTTGAGAAAACAACTGAAGGTGAATTGAGAGGGAGAGAACAATGGTCTCACGGCTTTAATTGTTGTTGTTATTTTCTGCCATCTTGAATGCTGGCTGCCGCTGCCATGAGCGCTGTAATACGCCAGTGTTCATGGCGCGTTAAGAGGATATCATTATCGTGTGTTTTAGGGAGTAAGCCGCAGATTTGGTTAAATATGGTAGTTTTTTTTGTTTCCTCTTCTTTTCATGGGTGTGTTTAAGCTGGGTCAAGCTGAAACCTCCCATGACAGTTCTCTCACATCAAGCCGCCAAAGCGCCTCCTCTTGCCACAAACACAGCCAATATCGATGCTATGCTCGAAAACTGATTGAAAAGAGACTTACATGTTTCAAAGCATGCTGGGAATTGGGGGCCAGGCGACAACCCAAAGTATTAAAGCTTAGATACTGTAGTCACCAGTATGCTATAAAAAGACAGCATATGCCCACTTTGTACAGACTGACTGGTAGCCTACACACAAACCACTACATGTAAACTTTAATTCCAAACAACACATCCAGAAAGTACTTACAGAAAAATACACTGACGCTATAGTCCAGAGATCATTTTTAGCTTCTGCCCTGTACTATGGCAAAATAACAACAGACAGATCTCCATATTCATGCACTAATGAAAGCAATGCTAAATAAAATAAGCGCCAAATTGTCATAATTGAACTATTTAACTGTATCACAATTTAAAAAAAACAGTCTCTCAGCTGCACTGAATTACACTGTAAATATGGAGTATGTGATGCAAGGTATTCTTCAACACCTCTCTTTACAACACACCATCTAATGTTTCTAAATCCTGTATTTACATTCCCTCTTCACCAGTAAAAAAAGTGCCTTACAGTGCTCTCCGGAAATTAGGGAAGAGAGCATTGCATCCACTTGTTATGTGGAAAGTCATGTGATGTACTTGTTGAAATGCTGTGATTCTATAGGGCTGCCTTTTTACAACAGGACAGGGAGGACAGAATGACAGGGAAAAGCCAACAGACATGACAGGAAGTGGAGATCTGCTTTTTAACACCAGAAGGTATACATATGAATAATTGTGAATAGCTAACTATTTAGTAACCAACACACCCAAATAACTATAACAGAAATATATTTAAGACACCGATTTATAATCTGTGTTTTTTTAAATTACCTACATTTCATGTGATATATCTATATCTCCAGATATTCTAACTGTGGTCCCAAAACACTTCTTTTCAGTCAGAGTATCTGCGAGGGAATCTGTGGTGCAGAGTGTATTAGTAGAGCAGTGCAGTAATATGATAGCATACTTATTCATCACATCATATCCATCTGTGCAGATCTTCAGTAATGATCAACTAAAAGGAGCAGAGAATTATCATTGGGGTTTTTTTTCCACTGAGGGTGTGAAATGATTCAAGTATATTCCTGAAATGCCTGAAAATATATAAACATTGGTAAACAAAAGTATTAAGATTTGGTAGAAGTCATTGAATTCCTGTGTGGCTCAGTTGGTAGAGCATGGTGTTTGCAACGCCAGGGTTGTGGGTTCGATTCCCACGGGGGACCAGTATGGGAAAAAAAATGTATGAAATGTATGCACTCACTACTGTAAGTTGCTCTGGATAAGAGTGTCTTCTAAATGACTAAAATGTTAACAAAAAATATATGTGCTGGTGGATATGACTGAGCACTATACCTCAATACAAATTATGTCAACAAAACACAAGAGTAAATTAAATCATTTTAAAAATGTGAAATCACTTTTAATGGTGTAAGTGTATAGTCATTGTTGGACAACTTTAACTTGTTTTTCCTTGACATATACACTGAGTGTACAATACATTAGGAACACCTTTTGCCCTCAGAACAGCCTCAATTTGACAGGGCATGGAATCTACAAGGTGTAGAAAGTGTTCCACAGGGATGCTGGCCCATGTTGACTCCAAAGCTTCCCACAGTTGTGTCAAGTTGTCTGGATGTCTTTTGGGTGGTGGGCCATTCTTGATACACACGAAAAACTGTTGAGCGTGAAAAACCCAGCAGCGTTGCAGTTCTTGAGACACTCAAACCGGTGTGCTTGGCACCTACTACCATACCCCGTTCAAAGACACTTAAATATTTTGTCTTGCTCATTCACCCTCTGAATGACAAACATACACAATCCATGTCTCAATTGTCTAAAGGCTTAAAAATCCTTCTTTAATCTGTCTCCTCTCCTTCATCTACACTGATTGAAGTGGATTTAATAAGTGACATCAATAAGGGATCATAGTTGTTACCTGGATTCACCTGGTCAGTCCATGTCATGGAAAGAGCAGATGTTTCTAATGTTTTGTACACTCGGTGTATATAGAATCAATATGTTGGGAATTCACATTTGTGGGAATTTTACTCTGAAGTATTTAATACTGTATGGACTAAATCAAATGGAGTGCTCTGCTCAGCACTACCAATCCTTTGTGAATATTTTCCTGGAGAGAACACAAACCCTGTGACATTTAGAGGAAACATGAGGTCATGTTTCATACCTCACGGAAAAAGCAGATTAAATATTATGTCAACTTAAAGGCACTGGGAAATGTCCTCTTTGATTTCCAAATGATAAGAATGTAAATATCACTCTTTCTTTTTTAAACAGGGTGTTATTGCTCTTGACTGTCTGGTTGAGAAGTCCATCGACCTTTACATCATCATTACTTTGGTTGCCCATCAATGTAAAGACAAGTTGACATGCATCTGTAACTGCAGGTGTCATAAAGGTCCCCATATATCTTACATCAGTCTATATATATGTAAACTAACTCAATAAGGACACTAGGACTGCAAATTGTGTGGATATTCAAGTTGTGACAGACAGAGGACAAACCAGTTGAAATGTTACTCAATGGTGCCATCTAGTGTTTGGAAAAATACCCTGTCTGAGACAGACGAAGATCCAAACCCTCTGGTAACGTATAAGTTTGAACAACAATAATCGGTTATATTTGCTGCATTAATTTGATTGCTTTGTCTACGGATTCATCTGCCTTGCAATTATAAGTGTAGCATTAAAACACTAATTAATTAACTCAATTGTGGGTAGATTGATTAATTCTAAATAAACATGAGATTGCTGCAGCAAACGAGCTCTGCAACAGCGTGGAGACATCTGGGACTGAGAGGAGAAGACATTTTGATTATCTTCAGACACGTGTAGTTGCAAATCTTTTAATTAACATGAGGAGATAGTGAGGTTGTTGAACATCTACAGTAGCTGTCTGTTATGTTTTCTCATATTTGGTCACTTTATCAATGAGAAATGAGGCAGCGGATTTAAAATGCAGTGGTACTAGTGAAGGGGATCGATCTATACTGGGGCATATCCAGCATCACCTTTCAAGATGATTCTTTTTTTGAATGGGGCCTGTATACGCAGATTCAGCTACCAAAAAAGATAATTAAATTAAGATCAAACAAAGCAGATGGTCACATAAATCATCTTTTCACATGTTGGAATGTTGCCCTTATTACAGAACAATGAATCACATGATGTTTTGGAATAGTTTGGCCATTCTGCTCTTGATCAAATAAGACTATCAAGAAATTGGTTGAAATGTAATTGCTTTGAAAATACAACAATTATTATAAAAAAAATAGGGTGGTTAATAAGGTTATATTCAAGCTGAAGAAAACATATCATGTTAGAATATTATGTTTTTTCCCCTTGACTTCTACCTACAGTACAGTGCAGTATCACATGCATCCTTTCTCATGCCACAGAGTAGGCTAACTAAGCATGGTTCAGAACAGGGGTTCAGTGGAGGGGTTTGAACACTGTATCAATACAATCCAAGCCCTGGAATAGAGAGAGCAGTCAGTCAAAAAGCTCTCCTTTCTGAGGCTCTGTCAGCATCTGCACATACAGAAAAGCCTCATCAGAGAGGTACTGCTAAAGTGCATGTAATACTTTAGAGATTTAATGCAGGTTTTAATTGGATAGAGGCCCATTATTTTTCAATACAGAAGGGGCAGTGAGGCACAAAAAGCTCTTGAATATTTTTGCAAATCGTGTTCAACAGCATAATGATTAACCATGGCACTAAATTTGCCTCACAAAATGAAAAGCAAACTTCATGCAAGGCGTAATTTAATTGTTTCCCTTCACATTTTCTGCCTCTCCATTGTTGGAAGCTTAACATTTTTAGAGTCTGCTTAACAGCTGCCTGCCTTGTGATGCTTGAGCTGCAACAATGTGATTGACAAATGTTTTGAAGTACTGTTGTCGCAGTGCGTTTTCACCTCCATACAGTCCCAATTTTTTCCACTTAGTTCTATTGATTACAGATCATCTACAGATAATTGATAGATCATTATGTATGGGGGACTGATCATTTGAAATCTCTCTTTCAGTATCTGAGATTGTGTGTTTCCAAGGGTATGAGTGAAATAAGGAATACTGTTTTAAAATCCAGTTCAGATTTTTTATTACTATATATCAAATAAATGCAATATAATTTCAATATAACCAACACAATATAGAGATTTGTTTACTCTAGTCTAGGTATTACGTTTACTCAGGTTAAGATAATTTGACATAAATAGGATAATCATGTAATTCAAATGTGGAATCATTTTAAACACTTGTTGGTTTGTTTATGGTAGTTTATGATTCTAGGATTATGAAAGAATGAGACAAATTTATATTAGTCCTTTCAATGTCTTTTCAATCTGAAGAGAACACTGCCATCTGGGCAACAATTAGTGGAAATGCAATCTACCAGTCTGGGTCTATGGATGTCTGTGTTTCCTTAACACTTCTGAAACCTTATGGGGCAAAGAACATACAACAAAAGATGAATCAGATTGAGCATGCACGTATGCTTTCCCTGTAATGTGCATTCTTTCAAAACACATTTTTGTAGACATCTGTAAGCATAAAAAAGATGCTAAAGAAGTATAAAAGATAATGCAGTACCAGGAAGAAGCAGGAACTCCCTTTATTAGAGCACACAGAGGTAATGAAGGGGATCAATAGGATTAGGAAATAGTTTAAAGCATTTTCTGTTTTGCCAGAACATTTTAAATTGAAATGGGAAAAGTGTAACTGTTATACCAGTAAATAATAAGTAAGTTTTACAAAGATTGGAAAAATTAAGACATTCTAAGCTAAAACCAAAAACAATCAAATCACTTTGAAGAACAATGGCACTTTTTAATTCATATCACCCTCTGCTCGGTTTAGCATTCCCAGGATATATATCTTTTTTTTTACAGTTACACCTGACCTGTGTAGTACAGGGAACAACAACAAGGCTCAGCGGCAGCTTTCTAAATCCACCCTGAATCGGAACTTTCTTCATGTCGCATCGAGAGTTTCTGTTAGTTACAAGATGCCACTGCTGCCTCATTGGTTTGTCTCCTACTGATTAGGGCTCTCATCTTATGTAAATCCTCTTAAGTCACATGCTATTGTTTATTGCAGTACTGTGAAGGTTAGGTGTTTAAGCCCTGTGCACTGTCTTATCTCCCTACCACATGCATCTTTGTCTCTCCAATGTCTCTGTTTTTTTATTCTATTTTTAATATGCTAATGGTTGAAAAAAGTTGTGGGAACTGAACTGATGTGATGTTCTTGTTGACAACCAATCCACTGCACTGAAATGCTAATCTCTCCCAGTGGCTAACAACAAAAACGGTTCAGGAGACAAAGAGATGTGACGTGTTGAGTGCTCCAGGAATATCGCAATGTTATCTGGAAGTCTGTGGTTTTAGTTTACCTACTGAATGCATCCTCAGAAATACACTTTGGTCAGCTTCTAGTGGGCAGAGAATGGGGCAAAGAGAAAATGTAGCATTTTTAAAGCAAGTTTTCTGTCATTCTAAACATTTTGCAATGGGGTGGAGAGACATTTTTGCCGTTTAAAGCTAATTTCCTGAAATTCTACACCTTTTGCCATGACTTTTGTTAATATGATATCCGAGTGAGAGTAACTAACAATATCAATGTGGTCCCTCTGGAGGTCTGGTTTCCTCCGTGTTTGGTCGGTAATTCAGCCATGATTACTACAAGTTTAGATAGCTGCTGGGTAGACTAATTTAACAATCTAAACAATGTTAGCTGACGTGTTAATTGAGTGACAGTCAATGACTGACATAACAAGAGGAATACTGCTGATGCACAACCAAATTTCCACCTTGTGTATTCTACTATTCTAACTCACAACAGTAAGTTGAGACCCCAGCTGAGTTCCTGGCAGCCGGCATGAGGCCCTAGGCAACCAACTATGTCGCTTAAGCCCAGGGCTGGCTCTGGCTGTAACCTCAGACTAACCTCATGTTCTGGGAATGTTGGAAAGCAAGAAGTCAGCAATCCATTAATCATTTGCCTATTTGTGGAAAGGGCCGACCGCCCAACATAAAATTGGTGGTCCCTGAAGCTTCATGGAAACACACACACTTTAGGCTTACTGCAAGTTAATTTCTTTGTCACTTTCTACCAGACAGTTTTAACTTGCTCATGCTTGCCATCTGTGATCTGGATAAATAGAGTGAAACGTTTTTTTTTTCTGGAAGTAATGTCCTTGGGCCCTGCAATCCTCGTGAAGTTTGCTAAATAGTGTGAAATCTAGGCTATTTCCTGGGAATGTCTTTTTTTCTCTTTCTCTTTTTGTGAGAGGTGTGTCCACTTCTGAAATATTTGTTTGTTGTGTAACCCATATCTAACTGACATAGACCTATGCCCAGCGCTTCTAAAAGAGAAAGAAACAATGTTAAACCAAAGCAGGATTCTTATAAAAGGAGGGAAAATTGTGAACGAGGATTGTTCCATTATCAGCGATGTCTACGTTGAAAACGGAAGAATTAAAGAAGTCGGATTAAACCTCCAAATCCCGGCTGGAGTTACCGTTATAGATGCCACCGATAAACTGGTGATACCAGGTGGTATCGATACCCATACCCACATGGAGTTGGCATTTATGGGCACCAAAGCAGTAGATGATTTCCATATTGGAACTAAGGTGAAAATACTTTTGTGTTGCACGGTGTGTAGGCTATCTCTGGGTTAATCGGGTATGCATGATTTCACTGCATCAGGAAAATTCACAAGTAAAATCTGACAAAAATAATGACAGTGCCTTCAGAAGGTATCCATACCCCTTGACTTATTTCACATTTTGTTGCCTGAATTCTACATTTATTAAATGTATTTATTTCTCTCCCATCCCATCTACACACAAACAACTCATAATGACAAAGTGAAAAGATGTTCACAAATAAATGTATATAAGTATTCACACCCCTGAGTCAATATTTTGACAGAAGAACCTTTGGCAGTGCTTACAGATGTGAGCCTATCTGGGTAAGTCTCAAAGAGCTTTCCACACCTGGATTGTGCAACATTTGCACATCAGTCTTTTCAAAATTCTTCAAGCTCTGTCAAATTAGTTGTTAATCATTGCTAGTTAACCATTTTTAGGTATTGCTATAGATCTTCAAGTAGATTTAAGTCAAAACTGCAACTCAGGAATGTTCACTGACTTCTTGGTAAGCAACTCCAGTGTAGATTTGGCCTTGTGTCTTAAGTTATTGTCATGCTGAAAGGTGAATTCATCTCCCAGTGTCTGGTGGAAATCAGACTGAACCAGGTTTTCCTCTAGGATCTTGCCTGTGCTTAGCTCCATTCAGTTTGTTCTTTATCCTGAAAAACTCCCAGTTCTTAATGATTAGAAGCATACTCATAACATGATGCAGCCACCACTATGCTTGAAAATATGGAGAGTGTTACTCACTAATGTGCTGTATTGGATTTGCTCCAAACATAACACTTTGTATTGAGGACAAAAAGTGAATTGCTTTGCCACAAATTTAGCAGTATTACTTTAGTGCCTTGTTTCAAACAGGATGCATGTTTTGGAATATTTTTATCCAGTATAAGCTTCCTTCTTTTCACTCTGTCAATTAGGTTAGTATTGTAGAGTCACTACAATGTTGTTGATCCATCCTCAGTTTTCTTCTATCTCAGCCTTTAAACTCTGGTGAAATCCCTGAACGGTTTCCTTCCTCTCCGGCGACTGAGTTAGGAAGGACGCTTGTATCTTTCTAGTAACTGGGTGTATTGATACACCATCCAAAGTGTAATTAATAACTTTACCATGCTCAAAATGATATTCAATGTCTGCATTTTTTTTTTACACATCTACTAATAGGTACTCTTCTTTGCAAGGCATTGGAAAACCTCCCTAATCTTTGTGGTTGAATCTGTGTTTGAAATTCAGTATTCGACTGAGGGACCTTACAAATAATTGTGTGGGGTACAGAGATGAGTTAGTCATTAAAAAATCATGTAAAACATTATTATTGCACACAGAGTGAATCCATGCAACTTATTATCTGACTTGTTTAGCACGTTTTTATTCCTGAACTTATTTAGGCTTGCCATAACAAAGGGGTTGAATACTTATTGACTCTATCAGGTTTCAGGTATGACCCAGATGCAGACAGTGTCGAAGAAACATTGTACTTGAAGTACAGAGGCAGGTAAACAACAGGTCAAAGGGAGGCAGAGGTCAATAATCCAGAGAGGGCGCAAAAGGTCCAGGCAAATTTTTAAGCACATTTTTACTCCTGAACTTATTTAGGCTTGGCATAACAAGACATTTCAGCTATTCATTTTTAATTAATATGTAAACATTTCAAAAAACATAATTCCACTTTTACAATATGGGGTATTGTGTGTAGGCCAGTGACAAAAAATCTAAATGTAATCCATTTTAAATTCAGGCTGTAACAACAAAATGTGGGTGTGAATACTTTCTGAAGGCACTGTATGTCTTTTCTGTATTACAGGTGGGCTACATAAAACCCTATTTAATGAAGTTTAAAACATACTGTACCTTTACATAACTAAAAACATGTAGGATATTAAACAAAAAAAGCATTATAAGGTGCAGTAGATGCTGCAGATACTGTATATACAGTTGTACCTGTGGATGTATTTCAAGGCCTACCTTCAAACTCATTTCCTCTTTGCTTGACATCATGGGAAAATCTAAAGAAATCAGCCAAGACCTCAGAAACACCTGAAGGTACCACTTTCATCTGTACAGACAATAGTACGCAAGTATAGACACCAGGGGACCACGCAGCCGTCATATCGCTCAGGAAGAAGACTCATTCTGTCTCCTAGAGATGAACTTACTTTGGTGCGAAAAGTGCAAATCAATCAAAGAACAACAGCAAAGGATCCTGGGGAAGATGCTGGAGGAAACAGGTACAAAAGTATCAATATCCACACTAAAGCGAGTCCTATACTGACATAATCTGAAAGGCCACTCAGCAAGGAAGAAGCCACTGCTCCAAAACCGCCATAAAAAAGCTAGACTACGGTTTGCAACTGCACATGGGAACAAAGATTGTACATTTTGGAAAAATGTCCTCTTGTCACAGTATCCACAGAAAATGGTGCCCCTCCTCGGCCGGGCAGCGCTCGCCGGTCGTCGTCGCCGGTCTACTAGCTGCCGCCGATCTGTGTTTCTGTGTTCATTGTGTTTTGTCTGTCTAGGTCCGCACCTGTTGTCATTTCTGTCATTAGTGGGGGGGTATTTAGTTTGTTCCTTTGGGGTTGTGTGTTGTGCGGGATTGTTTGTTTGTCAGCGGGTTTACGCTGTGGCCGTGTCTTCTCTATCGTTTTTATATTGGAGGATTTATTTTCTCGCCGGGCTGCGCCCCGTGCGTGATTTTCCCTTTGTGGATTACCTGTTTCCCTTTTGGGTATTGTGCACTCCCAGTGCCTTTTGATCACCTAGTGTTTGGGTGTGAATAAACTTCGAGCTACTGGACGATATCTCCTGCATTTGACTCTACTCCTTCCTCCTGCCCTAAGTACCCGTGACACCTCTGGTCTGATAAAACAAAAATAGAACTGTTTGGCCATAATGACCATTGTTATCTTTGGAGGAAAAAGGGGGAGGCTTGCTAGCCAAAGAACAACATCCCAACTGTGAAGCACAGGGGTGGCAGCATCATGTTGTGGGGGTGCTTTGCTGCAGGAAGGACTGGTGCACTTCACAAAATAGATGGCATCATGAGGGAGGACAACTATGTGGCTATATTGAAGCAACATCTCAAGGCATCAGTCAGGAAGTTAAAGCTTGGTCGCAATTGAGTCTTCCAAATGGACAATGACCTCAAGCATACTTCCAAAGTTATAGCAAAATGGCTTAAGGACAACAAAGTCAAGGTATTGGAGTGGCCATCACAAAGTCCTGACCTCAATCCCATAGAAATGTGTGGGCAGAATTGAAAAAGCGTGCGCGAGCAAGGAGGCCTACAAACCTGACTCAGTTACACCAGCTCTGTCAGGAGGAATGGGCCAAAATTCACCGAACTTATTGTGGGAAGCTTGTAGAAGGCTACCCGAAATGTTTGACCCAAGTTAAACAATTTAAAGACAATGCTACCAAATACTAATTGAGTGTATGTAAACTTCTGACCCACTGGGAAGGTGATGAAAGAAATAAAAGCTCAAATAAATCACTCCACTATTATTCTGACATTTCACATTCTTAAAATAAAGTGGTGATCGTAACTGACCTAAAACAGGGAATTTCTACTTGGATTAAATGTCAGGAATTGTGAAAAACTGAGTTTAAATGTATTTGGCGGACCACCCTACTGGATATACCCCATACCACCCCCCTAAACCCTAACCACCTCTCTAAACCCTAAACCTGCTCTTTGTACCCAGGCTGCCCTGGCAGGAGGGACCACCATGATCCTAGACTTTGTGATCCCCCAGAGAGGCACTTCCCTGCTGGAGGCCTATGATAGGTGGAGGGACACGGCTGACGCCAAGGTCTGCTGCGACTACTCCCTCCATGTGGCAGTCACATGGTGGAGCGACAAGGTAGTGCCCCCTGTTATATCTATAATCTATTTTCTATCCTGAAAAAAAGTGCGCATCAGACTCATGCTCATGTGTGACGAGGTACCCTTCCCTGCACCCTCTATTGCTTTACCAAGCGAGAGACCGGGGTTCAGATCCCACGGGTTACATTTGTACAGATTATTACAAAAATTATGAAACATTCCTGTCCCAGACTGAAATGTTTCATTTATTTGTCTTGATCTGTGAATGTTTTGTGAGATTGGGCAGGGCTTAGAACTTTGTTTGTTCTGGCCTGATGCCATCAAATATACAGGGTTTTTATAAAATAGCAGACTTGTTTTAAAAATGAGGGACACTTACTGTAGATTCAATCCAATCAGCGTTATAGCACAGTTGACATTTAAAGGTAATTTCCGTTTGAGACAAAAAATGTGTTTATGGTGAATGCTGCCTCCGCCAATGTGGGAAAATTGCCTTTAAAGGGTGCATATCCGACAAATCCCAGCCTTAATCTTTGCAATATCTACTTTAGTTAAAAACTGGGTGGTTTGAGCCCTGAATGCTGATTGGCTGACAGCTGTGGTATATCAGACTATATACCACGGGTATTACAAAACATTTATTTTTACTGCTCTAATTACGTTGGTAACCAGTTCATAATAGCAATAAGGCACCTCGGGGTTTGTGATATATGGCCAATATACCACGGCTAAGGGCTGTATCCAGGCACTTCACGTTGCATCGTGCGTAAGAACAGCCCTTAGCCGTGTTATATTGGCTTTATACCACACCTCCTCGGGCCTTATTGCTTAAATAACATCCCAACAGGAAATAGCATGTGGTAATAGACTCCATGGAGACCTGGGACGGACAGTATGTCAATACATGGTTTTTACAGAAATGTTAACAGTCTTATCTCTCAGCATTTAAAATAAAAGCAAGCTGAACTAATTAGCTTTTTGCTAAACCCATTCTAGGTCAAAAAGGAAATGGAGACTTTGGCCAAAGAGAAAGGTGTCAACTCCTTCAAGATGTTCATGGCATACAAGGATGTGTTCATGCTTCAAGACCATGAGCTGTATGCTGCGTTTTCCCAATGCAAAGAGATTGGAGCTATAGCCCAGGTGCACGCAGAGAATGGAGACCTTATTGCAGAGGTATTCCCAAACATTTCTGACCACAACACAGTCAATATGGCTCAAACATGGGGTTTGTTCAGTTTACTTCAACGTTTGCGGCGTTGTGTGACGGTTTGTATCGAACGACACATTGCCTCCAAACGGTACACACCATTCATCAACAACATTTGAGGTAAGTTTGCTCCCTTTTAGTAGGTGTGGTGAGGTGTGCCCTGATCAATTTAAGTGTGACCATTTGAAATTGTAAAAATCGTGCAGCAAACCATACGGTAATTGCCATCTGGGTCACCATAATTACAATATTCTTCTACTGGTCGTTAAGTACATTAACGCTTTTGTTGAATTTAACGTTGCACACTGTTCTGTCGCACCCGAGAAAAGACTATGGGTGTGTTAAAAAGAAACCATGGAACCTTGTGGGTAACAATGTACCGATACAATATCCCATGAACCAGGACAGAACAAAGGTTAATTTAACAACTGCTGGTGAGAAATTACCTAACTAAATTACCAGACTAAGCAAATACATAATTTTTAAAGGGACAGTCACGAGTTCCTATTAACTGTCCACTCAGTGTGTAAGTATTCCAGAGGTCATTGGTTTAGGTTAATATTTAATCCTGATGTAGCCTAATAGAAGACTAGACTAAAAAGGTACAAGCCATGCAAAATGAACCCTGTCCAAGCCACGCAAAACTAACCCTGTCCAAGCCACGCAAAACTAACCCTATGCAAGCCACGCAAAACTAACTCTGTAAAAGCCACGTAAAACTAACCCAATCCAAGCCATGTAAAACTAACCCGATCCAAGCCATGTAAAAGTAACCCTATTCTAGCCATGTAAAACTAACCCTATTCGTAAATGGAAGAAACACAAAAGAACTGTCAATATCCCTCGGCCTGGGGCTCCATGCAAGATCTCACCTCGTGGAGTTGCAATGATCATGAGAACGGTGAGGAATCAGCCCAGAACTACATGGGAGGATTTTGTCAATGATCTCAAGGCAGCTGGGACCATAGTCACCAAGAAAACAATTGGTAGCACACTACGCCGTGAAGGACTGAAATCCTGCAGCGCCCGCAAGGTCCCCCTGCTCAAAAATACATATACATGCTCGTCTGAAGTTTGCCAATGAACATCTGAATGATTCAGAGGACAACTGGTGAAAGTGTTGTGGTCAGATCAGACCAAAATGGAGCTCTTTGGCATCAACTCAACTCGCCGTGTTTGGAGGAGGAGGAATGCTGCCTATGACCCCAAGAACACCATCTCCACCATCAAACATGGAGGTGGAAACATTATGTTTTGGGGGTGTTTTTCTGCTAAGGGGACAGGACAACTTCACCGCATCAAAGGGACGATAGACGGGGCCATGTACCGTCAAATCTTGGGTGAGAACCTTCTTCCCTCAGCCAGGGCATTGAAAATGGGTCGTGGATGGGTATTCCAGCATGACAATGACCCATAACACACGGCCTTGGCAACAAAGGAGTGACTCAAGAAGAAGCACATTAAGGTCCTGGAGTGGCCTAGCCCGTCTCCAGATCTTAATCCCATAGAAAATCTGTAGAGGGAGCTGAAGGTTCGAGTTGCCAAACGTCAGCCTCGACACTTTAATGACTTGGAGAAGATCTGCAAAGAGGAGTGGGACAAAATCCCTCCTGAGATGTGTGCAAACCTGGTGGCCAACTACAAGAAACGTCGGACCTCTGTGATTACCAACAAGGGTTTTGCAACCAAGTACAAAGTCATGTTTTGCAGAGGGCTCAAATACGTATTTCCCTCATTAAAATGCAAATCATTTTATAACATTTTTGACATGCGTTTTTCTGGATTCTTTTGTTGTTATTCTGTCTCTCACTGTTCAAATAAACCTATCATTAAAATTATAGACTGATCATTTCTTTGTAAGTGGGCAAAAGTACAAAATCAGCAGGGGATCAAATACCTTTTTCCCCCACTGTAAAACTAACCAGATTCAAGCCATGCAAAACTAACCCGATCCAAGCCATGTAAAACTAACCCTACCCAAGCCATGTAAAACTAAACCGATCCAAGCAACGCAAAACTAACCCGATCCAAGCCACGCGAAACTAACCCGATCCAAGCCACGCTAAACTAACCCGATCCAAGCCAAACAAAACTAACCCGATCCAAGCCACGCAAAACTAACCCTATCCAAGCCACGCAAAACTAACCCTATCCAAGCCACGCAAAACTAACCCTATCCAAGCCACGGAAAACTAACCCTATCCAAGCCACGCAAAACTAACCCTATCCAAGCCACGCAAAACTAACCCTACCCAAGCCACGCAAAACCAACCCTATCCAAGCCACGCAAAACTAACCCTATCCAAGCCACGCAAAACTAACCCCATCCAAGCCGTGTAAAACTAACAACATGCCAGTCACGCAAAACTAACCCCATCCAAGCCACGTAAAACTAACCCTATCCAAGCCACGTAAAACCAACGCTATCCAAGCCATGTCAAACCAACCCGATCCAAGCCATGTCAAACCAACCCGATCCAAGCCATGTTAAACCAACCCGATCCAAGCCATGCAAGCCATGTTAAACCAACCCGATCCAAGCCATGCAAAACTAACACTGTCCAAATCCCATGTAAAACTACCCCTATCCAAGCCACATAAAACGAAATCTGTAAAAGCCAAGGAAAACTAACCCTATACAAGCCATGTAAAACTAACCCTATCCAAGCCACGTAAAACTAACCCTATCCAAGCCACGTAAAACTAACCCTATCCAAGCCACGTAAAACTAACCCCATCCAAGCCACGTCAAACCAAACCTATCCAAGCCATGTAAAACTACCCCTATCCAAGTCACGTAAAACTAACTCTGTAAAAGCCACGTAAAACTAACCCTATACAAGCCATGTAAAACTAACCCTATCCACGTCACGCAAAACTAACCCTATCCACGCCACGCAAAACAAACCCTATCCACGCCTTGCAAAACTAACCACATGCAAGCCACGTAAAACTAACTCTGTCCAAAGCCCAAGAAAAACTAACCCTATCCAAGCAATGTGAAACTAACCCTGTCCATGCCATATAAGACGAACCATATGAGACCCATGCAAAACTAACCCTATCCACGCCACGCAAAACTAACCCTATCCACGCCACGCAAAACTAACCCTATCCAAGCTACGCAAAACTAAACCTATCCACGCCACGCAAAACTAAACCTATCCACGCCACGCAAAACTAGACCTATCCACGCCACGTAAAACTAACCCTATCCACCCCACGCAAAACTAACCCTATCCACGCCACGCAAACAAACCCTATCCACCCCACGCAAAACTAACCATATCCACGCCACGCAAAACTAACCCTATCCACGCCACGCAAAACTAACCCTATCCACGCCACGCAAAACTAACCCTATCCACGCCACGCAAAACTAACCCTATCCAAGCCACGTAAAACTAACCCTATCCAAGCCACGCAAAACGAACCCTATCAAAGCGACGCAAAACGAACCCTATCCAAGCCACGCAAAACTAACCCCATCCAAGCCGTGTAAAACTAACAACATGCCAGCCACGCAAAACGAACCCCATCCAAGCCACATAAAACTAACCCCATCCAAGCCACATAAAACTAACCCTATCCAAGCCACGTAAAACCAACGCTATCCAAGCCATGTCAAACCAACCCTATCGAAGCCATGTCAAACCAACCCGATCCAAGCCATGTTAAACCAACCCGATCCAAGCCATGCAAAACTAACACTGTCCAAAACCCATGTAAAACTACCCCTATCCAAGCCACGTAAAACGAAATCTGTAAAAGCCACGGAAAACTAATCCTATACAAGCCATGTAAAACTAACCCTATCCAAGTTACGTCAAACCAACCCTATCCAAGCCATGTAAAACTACGCCTATCCAAGCCACGTAAAACTAACTCTGTAAAAGCCACGTAAAACTAACCCTATCCACGCCACTCAAAACTAAACCTATCCACGCCACGCAAAACTAAACCTATCCAAGCCACGCAAAACTAAACCTATCCACGCCACGTAAAACTAACCCTATCCACGCCACGCAAAACTAACCCTATCCACCCCACGCAAAACTAACCCTATCCACGCCACGCAAAACAAACCCTATCCACCCCACGCAAAACTAACCCTATCCACGCCACGCAAAACTAACCCTATCCAAGTTACGTCAAACCAACCCTATCCAAGCCATGTAAAACTACGCCTATCCAAGCCACGTAAAACTAACTCTGTAAAAGCCACGTAAAACTAACCCTATCCACGCCACTCAAAACTAAACCTATCCACGCCACGCAAAACTAAACCTATCCAAGCCACGCAAAACTAAACCTATCCACGCCACGTAAAACTAACCCTATCCACGCCACGCAAAACTAACCCTATCCACCCCACGCAAAACTAACCCTATCCACGCCACGCAAAACAAACCCTATCCACCCCACGCAAAACTAACCCTATCCACGCCACGCAAAACTAACCCTATCCACGCCACGCAAAACTAACCCTATCCACGCCACGCAAAACTAACCCTATCCACACCACGCAAAACGAACCCTATCCAAGCCACTCAAAACTAACCCTATCCACGCAAAACTAGCCCTATCCAAGCCATGTAAAACTAACCCGATCCAAGCCATGTAAAACTAACCACATGCATGCCATGTAAAACTAACCACATGCATGCCATGTAAAACTAACTCTGTCCAAAGCCCATGTAAAACTAACCCTATCCAAGCCATGTAAAACTAACCTCATCCAAGCCATGTAAAACTAACGCTAACCAAGCCATGTAAAACTAACCACATGCAAGCCATGCAAAGCTAACCCGACCCAAGCCATGTAAAACTAACTCTGTCCAAACCCATGAAAAACTAACCCTATCCAAGCCATGTAAAACTAACCCTATCCAAGCAATGTAAAACTAACCCTATCCATGCCATATAAGACGAACCATATGAGACCCATGCAAAACTAACCCTATCCACGGCATGCAAAACTAACCCTATCCACGCCATGCAAAACTAACCCTATCCATGCCATGCAAAACTAACCCTATCCACGCCATGCAAAACTAACCCTATCCACGCCATGCAAAACTAACCCTATCCACGCCATGCAAAACTAACCCTATCCACGCCACGCAAAACTAACCCTATCCACGCCACGCAAAACTAACCCTATCCAAGCTACGCAAAACTAAACCTATCCACGCCACGCAAAACTAAACCCATCCACGCCACGCAAAACTAAACCTATCCACGCCACGTAAAACTAACCCTATCCACCCCACGCAAAACTAACCCTATCCACGCCACGCAAACAAACCCTATCCACCCCACGCAAAACTAACCATATCCACGCCACGCAAAACTAACCCTATCCACGCCACGCAAAACTAACCCTATCCACGCCACGCAAAACTAACCCTATCCACGCCACGCAAAACTAACCCTATCCAAGCCACGTAAAACTAACCCTATCCAAGCCACGCAAAACGAACCCTATCCAAGCGACGCAAAACGAACCCTATCCAAGCCACGCAAAACTAACCCTATCCAAGCCACGCAAAACTAACCCCATCCAAGCCGTGTAAAACTAACAACATGCCAGCCACGCAAAACTAACCCCATCCACGCCACGCAAAACGAACCCTATCCAAGCCACTCAAAACTAACCCTATCCACGCAAAACTAGCCCTATCCAAGCCATGTAAAACTAACCCGATCCAAGCCATGTAAAACTAACCACATGCATGCCATGTAAAACTAACCACATGCATGCCATGTAAAACTAACTCTGTCCAAAGCCCATGTAAAACTAACCCTATCCAAGCCATGTAAAACTAACCTCATCCAAGCCATGTAAAACTAACGCTAACCAAGCCATGTAAAACTAACCACATGCAAGCCATGCAAAGCTAACCCGACCCAAGCCATGTAAAACTAACTCTGTCCAAACCCATGAAAAACTAACCCTATCCAAGCCATGTAAAACTAACCCTATCCAAGCCATGTAAAACTAACCCTATCCAAGCAATGTAAAACTAACCCTATCCATGCCATATAAGACGAACCATATGAGACCCATGCAAAACTAACCCTATCCACGGCATGCAAAACTAACCCTATCCACGCCATGCAAAACTAACCCTATCCACGCCATGCAAAACTAACCCTATCCACGCCATGCAAAACTAACCCTATCCACGCCATGCAAAACTAACCCTATCCACGCCATGCAAAACTAACCCTATCCACGCCATGCAAAACTAACCCTATCCACGCCACGCAAAACTAACCCTATCCACGCCACGCAAAACTAACCCTATCCAAGCTACGCAAAACTAAACCTATCCACGCCACGCAAAACTAAACCCATCCACGCCACGCAAAACTAAACCTATCCACGCCACGTAAAACTAACCCTATCCACCCCACGCAAAACTAACCCTATCCACGCCACGCAAACAAACCCTATCCACCCCACGCAAAACTAACCATATCCACGCCACGCAAAACTAACCCTATCCACGCCACGCAAAACTAACCCTATCCACGCCACGCAAAACTAACCCTATCCACGCCACGCAAAACTAACCCTATCCAAGCCACGTAAAACTAACCCTATCCAAGCCACGCAAAACGAACCCTATCCAAGCGACGCAAAACGAACCCTATCCAAGCCACGCAAAACTAACCCTATCCAAGCCACGCAAAACTAACCCCATCCAAGCCGTGTAAAACTAACAACATGCCAGCCACGCAAAACTAACCCCATCCACGCCACGCAAAACGAACCCTATCCAAGCCACTCAAAACTAACCCTATCCACGCAAAACTAGCCCTATCCAAGCCATGTAAAACTAACCCGATCCAAGCCATGTAAAACTAACCACATGCATGCCATGTAAAACTAACCACATGCATGCCATGTAAAACTAACTCTGTCCAAAGCCCATGTAAAACTAACCCTATCCAAGCCATGTAAAACTAACCTCATCCAAGCCATGTAAAACTAACGCTAACCAAGCCATGTAAAACTAACCACATGCAAGCCATGCAAAGCTAACCCGACCCAAGCCATGTAAAACTAACTCTGTCCAAACCCATGAAAAACTAACCCTATCCAAGCCATGTAAAACTAACCCTATCCAACCCATGTAAAACTAACCCTATCCAAGCCATGTAAAACTAACCCTATCCAAGCCATATAAAACAAACCATATGAGACCCATGCAAAACTAAACCTATCCAAGCCATGTAAAACTAAACCTATCCAAGCCATGTAAAACTAAACCTATCCAAGCCATGTAAAACTAACCCCATCCAAGCCATGTAAAACTAACCCCATCCAAGCCATGTAAAACTAACACTAACCAAGCCATGTAAAACTACCCACATGCAAGCCATGCAAAGCTAACCTGGTCCAAGCCATGTAAAACTAACTCTGTCCAAACCCATGTAAAACTAACACTATCCAAGCCATGTAAAACGAACCATATGAGACCCATGCAAAACAAACCCTATCCAAGCCATGTAAAACTAACCATGTTCAAGCCATGTAAAACTAACCCCGTTCAAGCCATGTACAACTAACCCCGTTCAAGCCATGTACAACTAACCACATGCAAGCCATGTGAAACTACCCACATGCAAGCCATGCAAAACACTAACCACATGCAAGCCATGCAAAACTAACCCTATCCAAGCCATGTAAAACTAACCCTATCCAAGCCATGTAAAACTAACCCTATCCAAGCCATGCAAAACACTAACCACATGCAAGCCATGCAAAACTAACCCTATCCAAGCCATGTAAAACTAACCCTATCAAAGCCATGTAAAACTAACCCTATCCAAGCCATGTAAAACTAACCCTATCCAAGCCATGTAAAACTAACCCTCTCCAAGCCATGTAAAACTAACCCTATCCAAGTCATATAAAACTAACCCTATCCTAGCCATGTAAAACTATACCTATCCAAGCCATGTAAAACTAACCCTATCCAAGCCATGTAAAACTAATCCCATGCAAGCCATGCCAAGCTAACCCGATCCAAGCCATGTAAAACTAACCCTATCCAAGCCATGTAAAACTAACCTTATGCAAGCCATGTAAAACTAACCCTATCCAAGCCATGTAAAACTAACCCTATCCAAGCCATGTAAAACAAACCATATGAGACCCATGCAAAGCTTACGCGATCCAAGCCATGTAAAACTAACCCTATCCAAGCCATGTAAAACTAACCCTATCCAAGCCATGTAAAACTAACCCTATCCAAGCCATATAAAACTAACACTATCCAAGCCATATAAAACTAACCCTATCCAAGCCATATAAAACTAACCCTATCCAAGTCATATAAAACAAACAGTATGAGACCCATGCAAAACTAAACCTATCCAAGCCATGTAAAACTAAACCTATCCAACCAATGTAAAACTAAACCTATCAAATCCATGTAAAACTAAACGTATCCAAGCCATGTAAAACTAAACCTATCCAAGCCATGTAAAACTAAACCTATCCAAGCCATGTAAAACTAAACCTATCCAAGCCATGTAAAACTAAACCTATTCAAGCTATGCAAAACGAACCCTATCCAAGCGATGCAAAAGTAACCCCATCCAAGCCATGTAAAACTAACCCCATCCAAGCCATGTAAAACTAACCCCATGCAAGCCTTGCAAAGCTAATCCGATCAAAGCCATGTAAAACTAACTCTGTCCAAAGCCCATGAAAAACTAACCCTATCAACGCCATGCAAAACTAACCCTATCAACGCCATGGAAAACTAACCCTGTCCACGCCATGCAATACTAACCCTGTCCACGCCATGCAAAACTAACCCTGTCCAAGCCATGCAAAGCTAACTCCGTCCGAGCCATGCAAAACTATACCTATCCAAGCCATGTAAAACTAACCCTATCCAAGCCATGTAAAACTAATCCCATGCAAGCCATGCAAAGCTAACCCGATCCAAGCCATGTAAAACTAACCCTATCCAAGCCATGTAAAACTAACCTTATGCAAGCCATGTAAAACTAACCCTATCCAAGCCATGTAAAACTAACCCTATCCAAGCCATGTAAAACAAACCATATGAGACCCATGCAAAGCTTACGCGATCCAAGCCATGTAAAACTAACCCTATCCAAGCCATGTAAAACTAACCCTATCCAAGCCATGTAAAACTAACCCTATCCAAGCCATATAAAACTAACACTATCCAAGCCATATAAAACTAACCCTATCCAAGCCATATAAAACTAACCCTATCCAAGTCATATAAAACAAACCATATGAGACCCATGCAAAACTAAACCTATCCAAGCCATGTAAAACTAAACCTATCCAACCAATGTAAAACTAAACCTATCAAATCCATGTAAAACTAAACGTATCCAAGCCATGTAAAACTAAACCTATCCAAGCCATGTAAAACTAAACCTATCCAAGCCATGTAAAACTAAACCTATCCAAGCCATGTAAAACTAAACCTATTCAAGCTATGCAAAACGAACCCTATCCAAGCGATGCAAAAGTAACCCCATCCAAGCCATGTAAAACTAACCCCATCCAAGCCATGTAAAACTAACCCCATGCAAGCCTTGCAAAGCTAATCTGATCAAAGCCATGTAAAACTAACTCTGTCCAAAGCCCATGAAAAACTAACCCTATCAACGCCATGCAAAACTAACCCTATCAACGCCATGGAAAACTAACCCTGTCCACGCCATGCAATACTAACCCTGTCCACGCCATGCAAAACTAACCCTGTCCAAGCCATGCAAAGCTAACTCCGTCCGAGCCATGCAAAACTAACCCCGTCCGAGCCATGCAAAACTAACCCTATCCACGCCGTGCAAAACTAACCCTATCCAAGCCGTGCAAAACTAACCCTATCCAAGCCGTGCAAAACTAACCCTATCCAAGCCGTGTAAAACTAACCCTATCCAAGCGGTGCACAGCAAACCCTATACAAGCCATTTAAAACTAATTATGTCCAAGCTATGTAAAACTAACCCTACCAAAGCCACGTAAAACGAACCCTATCCAAGCCACGTAAAACTAACCCTATCCAAGCCACGCAAAACTAACCCTATCCAAGCCAACGCAAAACTAACCCTATCCTACCTAGCCTTTAAAACTAACCCTATCCTACCTAGCCTTTCAAACTAACTAACCCTGTCCAAGCCATGTAAAACTAACCCTATCCAAGCCATGCAAAACTAACCCTGTCAATGCCATGCAAAACTAACCCTGTCAATTCCATGCAAAACTAACCCCGTCCAAGCCATGCAAAACTAACCCCGTCCGAGCCATGCAAAACTAACCCCGTCCAAGCCATGCAAAACTAACCCCGTCCGAGCCATGCAAAACTAACCCTATCCACGCCGTGCAAAACTAACCCTATCCAAGCCGTGCAAAACTAACCCTATCCAAGCCGTGCAAAACTAACCCTATCCAAGCCGTGTAAAACTAACCCTATCCAAGCGGTGCACAGCAAACCCTGTACACGCCATGCACAGCTAACACTATACAAGCCATTTAAAACTAATTCTGTCCAAGCTATGTAAAACTAACCCTACCAAAGCCACGTAAAACTAACCCTATCCAAGCCACGTAAAACTAACCCTATCCAAGCCACGCAAAACTAACCCTATCCTACCTAGCCTTTCAAACTAACCCTATCCTACCTAGCCTTTAAAACTAACCCTATGCAAGCCATGCAAAACGAACCCTGTCCAAACCATGTAAAACAAACCCTGTCCAAGCCATGTAAAACTAACCCTATCCCAGCCATGTAAAACTAACCCTTTCCAAGCCATGTAAAACTAACCCTATCCCAGCCATGTAAAACTAACCCTATCCAAACCACAGAAAACTAACCCTATCCAAGCCACGCAAAACTAACCCTATCCAAGCCACGCAAAACTAACCCTATCCAAGCCACGCAAAACTAACCCTATCCTACCTAGCCTTTCAAACTAACTAACCCTGTCCAAGCCATGTAAAACTAACCCTATCCAAGCCATGCAAAACTAACCCTGTCAATGCCATGCAAAACTAACCCTGTCAATTCCATGCAAAACTAACCCCGTCCAAGCCATGCAAAACTAACCCCGTCCAAGCCATGCAAAACTAACCCCGTCCAAGCCATGCAAAACTAACCCCGTCCGAGCCATGCGAAACTAACCCCGTCCGAGCCATGCAAAACTAACCCTATCCACGCCGTGCAAAACTAACCCTATCCAAGCCGTGCAAAACTAACCCTATCCAAGCCGTGCAAAACTAACCCTATCCAAGCCGTGCAAAACTAACCCTATCCAAGCCGTGTAAAACTAACCCTATCCAAGCGGTGCACAGCAAACCCTATACACGCCATGCACAGCTAACACTATACAAGCCATTTAAAACGAATTCTGTCCAAGCTATGTAAAACTAACCCTACCAAAGCCACGTAAAACTAACCCTATCCAAGCCACGTAAAACTAACCCTATCCAAGCCATGCAAAACTAACCCTATCCAAGCCACGCAAAACTAACCCTATCCTACCTAGCCTTTAAAACTAACCCTATCCTACCTAGCCTTTAAAACTAACCCTATGCAAGACATGAAAAACGAACCCTGTCCAAACCATGTAAAACAAACCCTGTCCAAACCATGTAAAACTAACCCTATCACAGCCATGTAAAACTAACCCTTTCCAAGCCATGTAAAACTAACCCTATCCCAGCCATGTAAAACTAACCCTATCCAAGCCACGCAAAACTAACCCTATCCAAGCCACGCAAAACTAACCCTATCCTACCTAGCCTTTAAAACTAACCCTATCCTACCTAGCCTTTCAAACTAACTAACCCTGTCCAAGCCATGTAAAACTAACCCTATCCAAGCCATGCAAAACTAACCCTGTCAATGCCATGCAAAACTAACCCTGTCAATTCCATGCAAAACTAACCCCGTCCAAGCCATGCAAAACTAACCCCGTCCAAGCCATGCAAAACTAACCCCGTCCAAGCCATGCAAAACTAACCCCGTCCGAGCCATGCAAAACTAACCCTATCCACGCCGTGCAAAACGAACCCTATCCAAGCCGTGCAAAACTAACCCTATCCAAGCCGTGCAAAACTAACCCTATCCAAGCGGTGCACAGCAAACCCTGTACACGCCATGCACAGCTAACACTATACAAGCCATTTAAAACTAATTCTGTCCAAGCTATGTAAAACTAACCCTATCTAAGCCACGTAAAACTAACCCTATCCAAGCCATGTAAAACTAACCCTATCCAAGTCATATAAAACTAACCCTATCCTAGCCATGTAAAACTATACCTATCCAAGCCATGTAAAACTAACCCTATCCAAGCCATGTAAAACTAATCCCATGCAAGCCATGCAAAGCTAACCCGATCCAAGCCATGTAAAACTAACCCTATCCAAGCCATGTAAAACTAACCTTATGCAAGCCATGTAAAACTAACCCTATCCAAGCCATGTAAAACTAACCCTATCCAAGCCATGTAAAACAAACCATATGAGACCCATGCAAAGCTTACGCGATCCAAGCCATGTAAAACTAACCCTATCCAAGCCATGTAAAACTAACCCTATCCAAGCCATGTAAAACTAACCCTATCCAAGCCATATAAAACTAACACTATCCAAGCCATATAAAACTAACCCTATCCAAGCCATATAAAACTAACCCTATCCAAGTCATATAAAACAAACCATATGAGACCCATGCAAAACTAAACCTATCCAAGCCATGTAAAACTAAACCTATCCAACCAATGTAAAACTAAACCTATCAAATCCATGTAAAACTAAACGTATCCAAGCCATATAAAACTAAACCTATCCAAGCCATGTAAAACTAAACCTATCCAAGCCATGTAAAACTAAACCTATCCAAGCCATGTAAAACTAAACCTATTCAAGCTATGCAAAACGAACCCTATCCAAGCGATGCAAAAGTAACCCTATACAAGCGATGCAAAACTAACCCCATCCAAGCCATGTAAAACTAACCCCATCCAAGCCATGTAAAACTAACCCCCTGCAAGCCTTGCAAAGCTAATCCGATCAAAGCCATGTAAAACTAACTCTGTCCAAAGCCCATGAAAAACTAACCCTATCAACGCCATGCAAAACTAACCCTATCAACGCCATGGAAAACTAACCCTGTCCACGCCATGCAATACTAACCCTGTCCACGCCATGCAAAACTAACCCTGTCCGAGCCATGCAAAGCTAACTCCGTCCGAGCCATGCAAAACTAACCCCGTCTGAGCCATGCAAAACTAACCCTATCCACGCCGTGCAAAACTAACCCTATCCAAGCCGTGCAAAACTAACCCTATCCAAGCCGTGCAAAACTAACCCTATCCAAGCCGTGTAAAACTAACCCTATCCAAGCGGTGCACAGCAAACCCTATACAAGCCATTTAAAACTAATTATGTCCAAGCTATGTAAAACTAACCCTACCAAAGCCACGTAAAACGAACCCTATCCAAGCCACGTAAAACTAACCCTATCCAAGCCACGCAAAACTAACCCTATCCAAGCCACGCAAAACTAACCCTATCCTACCTAGCCTTTAAAACTAACCCTATCCTACCTAGCCTTTCAAACTAACTAACCCTGTCCAAGCCATGTAAAACTAACCCTATCCAAGCCATGCAAAACTAACCCTGTCAATGCCATGCAAAACTAACCCTGTCAATTCCATGCAAAACTAACCCCGTCCAAGCCATGCAAAACTAACCCCGTCCGAGCCATGCAAAACTAACCCCGTCCGAGCCATGCAAAACTAACCCTATCCACGCCATGCAAAACTAACCCTATCCAAGCCGTGCAAAACTAACCCTATCCAAGCCGTGCAAAACTAACCCTATCCAAGCCGTGTAAAACTAACCCTATTCAAGCGGTGCACAGCAAACCCTGTACACGCCATGCACAGCTAACACTATACAAGCCATTTAAAACTAATTCTGTCCAAGCTATGTAAAACTAACCCTACCAAAGCCACGTAAAACTAACCCTATCCAAGCCACGTAAAACTAACCCTATCCAAGCCACGCAAAACTAACCCTATCCAAGCCACGCAAAACTAACCCTATCCTACCTAGCCTTTCAAACTAACCCTATCCTACCTAGCCTTTAAAACTAACCCTATGCAAGCCATGCAAAACGAACCCTGTCCAAACCATGTAAAACTAACCCTATCCCAGCCATGTAAAACTAACCCTTTCCAAGCCATGTAAAACTAACCCTATCCCAGCCATGTAAAACTAACCCTATCCAAACCACAGAAAACTAACCCTATCCAAGCCACGCAAAACTAACCCTATCCAAGCCACGCAAAACTAACCCTATCCAAGCCACGCAAAACTAACCCTATCCTACCTAGCCTTTCAAACTAACTAACCCTGTCCAAGCCATGTAAAACTAACCCTATCCAAGCCATGCAAAACTAACCCTGTCAATGCCATGCAAAACTAACCCTGTCAATTCCATGCAAAACTAACCCCGTCCAAGCCATGCAAAACTAACCCCGTCCGAGCCATGCAAAACTAACCCCGTCCGAGCCATGCAAAACTAACCCTATCCACGCCATGCAAAACTAACCCTATCCAAGCCGTGCAAAACTAACCCTATCCAAGCCGTGCAAAACTAACCCTATCCAAGCCGTGTAAAACTAACCCTATTCAAGCGGTGCACAGCAAACCCTGTACACGCCATGCACAGCTAACACTATACAAGCCATTTAAAACTAATTCTGTCCAAGCTATGTAAAACTAACCCTACCAAAGCCACGTAAAACTAACCCTATCCAAGCCACGTAAAACTAACCCTATCCAAGCCACGCAAAACTAACCCTATCCAAGCCACGCAAAACTAACCCTATCCTACCTAGCCTTTCAAACTAACCCTATCCTACCTAGCCTTTAAAACTAACCCTATGCAAGCCATGCAAAACGAACCCTGTCCAAACCATGTAAAACTAACCCTATCCCAGCCATGTAAAACTAACCCTTTCCAAGCCATGTAAAACTAACCCTATCCCAGCCATGTAAAACTAACCCTATCCAAACCACAGAAAACTAACCCTATCCAAGCCACGCAAAACTAACCCTATCCAAGCCACGCAAAACTAACCCTATCCAAGCCACGCAAAACTAACCCTATCCTACCTAGCCTTTCAAACTAACTAACCCTGTCCAAGCCATGTAAAACTAACCCTATCCAAGCCATGCAAAACTAACCCTGTCAATGCCATGCAAAACTAACCCTGTCAATTCCATGCAAAACTAACCCCGTCCAAGCCATGCAAAACTAACCCCGTCCAAGCCATGCAAAACTAACCCCGTCCAAGCCATGCAAAACTAACCCCGTCCGAGCCATGCAAAACTAACCCCGTCCGAGCCATGCAAAACTAACCCTATCCACGCCGTGCAAAACTAACCCTATCCAAGCCGTGCAAAACTAACCCTATCCAAGCCGTGCAAAACTAACCCTATCCAAGCCGTGTAAAACTAACCCTATCCAAGCGGTGCACAGCAAACCCTATACACGCCATGCACAGCTAACACTATACAAGCCATTTAAAACGAATTCTGTCCAAGCCACGCAAAACTAACCCTATCCAAGCCACGCAAAACTAACCCTATCCTACCTAGCCTTTCAAACTAACCCTATCCTACCTAGCCTTTAAAACTAACCCTATGCAAGCCATGTAAAACGAACCCTGTCCAAGCCATGTAAAACTAACCCTGTCCAAGCCATGTAAAACTAACCCTATCCCAGCCATGCAAAACCAACCCTATGCAAGCTGTAACGTTTGTCGTACGTGGTAGTTGAAGTGGACCAAGGCGCAGCATGGTAAGTGTTCATGATTACTTTATTCATAAACACACTCAAACAAAAGCGAAAACGCACAGTTCTGTCAGGTACAGACACTAAACAGAAAACAACCTCCCACAAACACAGGAAGAAAACAGGCTGCCTAAGTATGATTCCCAGGCTGCCTAAGTATGATTCCGAATCAGAGACAATGAGAGACAGCAGCTTCTGATTGGGAACCACACTGGCCCAAAAACAAAGAAACAGAAAACATAAATTTTCCCACCCGAGTCACGCCCTGACTTAACCAAACATAGAGAATAATAAGGATCTCTACGGTCAGGGAGTGACAGCAAGCCATGCAAAACTAACCCAGTCCAAGCCATGTAAAACTAACCCAGTCCAAGCCATGCAAAACTAACCCAGTCCAAGCCATGTAAAACTAACCCAGTCCAAGCCATGTAAAACTAACCCAGTCCAAGCCATGTAAAACGAACCCAGTCCAAGCCATGTAAAACTAACCCAGTCCAAGCCATGTAAAACTAACCCAGTCCAAGCCATGTAAAACTAACCCAGTCCAAGCCATGTAAAACTAACCCTATCCAAGCCATGTAAAACTAACCCAGTCCAAGCCATGTAAAACTAACCCAGTCCAAGCCATGTAAAACTAACCCAGTCCAAGTCATGCAAAACTAACCCTGTCCAAGCCATGTAAAACTAACCCAGTCCAAGCCATGTAAAACTAACCCAGTCCAAGCCAGGTAAAACTAACCCAGTCCAAGCCAGGTAATAAGGAACCCTGTCCAAGCCACGTATAAGGAACCCTATCCAAGCCACGCAAATCTAACCCTGTCCAAGCCACGCAAATCTAATCCTGTCCAAGCCACACAAATCTAACCCTGTCCAAGCCACGCAATCTAACCCTGTCCAAGCCACGCAAATCTAACCCTGTCCAAGCCACACAAATCTAACCCTGTCCAAGCCACGCAAATCTAACCCTGTCCAAGCCACGCAAATCTAACCCTGTCCAAGCCACGCAAATCTAACCCTGTCCAAGCCACGTAAAACTAACCCTGTCCAAGCCACGTAAAACTAACCCTGTCCAAGCCACACAAAACTAACCCTGTCCAAGCCACGTAAAACTAACCCTGTCCAAGCCACGTAAAACTAACCCTGTCCAAGCCTAGACTAGATGAGGAAGTTCTACTCTTGGTGATGTAAGATTTGACAGTTGATTATGAAATACTTTGTCCCATGTGTGTGTGAAATACCTAATGTGGGCTAAGGTATTGGTAAGAAATGTTTCCTTTGAGATTAATAAAGTACCTATATTTTCATCTACCTATGCATCACAGTATGTGCTTGAACTAGTTAACATTGTTTTCAAATCTTCACAGATGTGGATAGCCATTGATGTGGATAGCTATTGATGTGGATAGCCATTGATGTGGATAGCCATTGATGTGGATAGCCATTGATGTGGATAGCCATTGATGTGGATAGCCATTGATGTGGATAGCCATTGATGTGGATAGCCATTGATGTGGATAGCTATTGATCAAGGTGCTTCCTAGAACACAGCCAACATACTCATATCATTGGTGGTCATTTGGTCATGTTATTCATATATGAGTTTAAGATTACCATTTACGTGTCATGGCCTACATAAAGGCACATGAACAGTAGCTCATCTCATTCCTCCATATGAGGTACGGGAACCAAACCAAATGTGTTTTGCACTGTCATGACACTGGAATTACAGTTCATAGCTTTTATGTTGATCATTTTATAATTGATCATTTTACCCCTCTATGGCATTCATTCTTTCGCGCAATTGAAAATTAAGTTATTTTGCAGAGAATGTTTTTATGTTGCTGCAATGTGGAAGCAAAGAGCACAAAAAATGATTAACTAAGGGGGAAACTATTTGACTTCTCTTATTTTGTTTGTTCCTTGTCAATGTCTGAAGGGACAAGGTTCATTACATTTACATTTACATTTAAGTCATTTAGCAGACGCTCTTATCCAGAGCGACTTACAAATTGGTGGATTCACCTTATGATATCCAGTGGAACAACCACTTTACAATAGTGCATCTAAATCTTTTAAGGGGGGGAGGGGGGGGGGGGGGGGGGGGGGGGTTAGAAGGATTACTTTATCCTACCCTAGGATTACAGTAACTGTCCTCTGTTTTAGCTGAACAGGTGGGTCGGTGTTAACCTGAAAAGATACTAAAAACAGTGTTCACTCAATCCAATATCAGTTACACAAGAAGTCCAAGGATCAACATCTAGTTCTGTTTGATTCAGTTTGGAATGTTCTAGCACTAGATTTTCCAAGGTGAGGTCTGTAGAATGACCACTAGAGGGCAGCAGATGCCCAATATGTAGTCTGTTTTTGGTGACAAAATATTCAGGAGATACATACATTTATTGTGAGCATGTTTAGAGTGAGTTTACAGACAACTTTTATGTAAACAATTAGCAACTAAACTTCCATAGAGTAGTATTTGTAATAAACCCGTTGTCTGTTGGCAAAAAGCATGTAACAAGTCAGCTTCCTCCCTCAACACTACCTGAGGAAAACCTGTTTGCATCATGGTGTAATATTCTATGCTAATCTGCTCATGCTTGTATAACCTTTTGTAACTATTTCTGTGAATATTTCACAAAAGTTTATATGTGTCACACAGGCAGTTTTTATTTTATCTGCCATTTAGGGGGCATTTTTTAAACTGACCTTCTCTCACTTGGCAGGGGGCTAAGAAGATGCTGTCCCTGGGCATCACAGGTCCGGAGGGTCATGAGTTGTGTCGTCCTGAGGAGGTGGAGGCTGAGGCCACCCAGAGAGCCATCACCATCGCCCACGCTGTCAACTGCCCGCTCTATGTTGTCCACGTCATGAGCAAGTCTGCCGCTAAGGTGGTGTCCAACGCACGCAGAAATGGTGAGGGGGCCTTACAATGCCTGCTGGGAGGAACTGTAGGTGGGAAAGAATGACAGAGAGAGAGAGAGAGAGAGAGAGAGAGAGAGAGAGAGAGAGAGAGACGGATGCTATTTAATCTCTCCTCAGACTAATATTATTCTGTTTGTCCTGTTGGTACCTTTGCCACTGTTCCACCCCTTGTGTTGCGCCGTCATGGTGTATTTGACAGACAGACAGACAGACAGACAGACAGACAGACAGACAGACAGACAGACAGACAGACAGACAGACAGACAGACAGACAGACAGACAGACAGACAGACAGACAGACAGACAGACAGACAGACAGACAGACAGACAGACAGACAGAGGCTCAACATGACATGGATGGTGTTCTGTGTTATGTATGCATGTTTTTGGGATGTTTTTGCCCCAACAGGCCGTGTGGTGTTTGGAGAGCCCATAGCAGCAGGACTGGGTACAGATGGCACCCACTGCTGGCACAAAGACTGGGCCCACGCTGCCAAGTTCGTCATGGGCCCACCTCTGAGGCCCGACCCCAGCACCCCGGGATACCTTATGGACCTATTGGCAAAGTATGAAACAATATCAACCTGATCTCACTGTCCCTCTTCTGCCCTTTTCACTGAGTAAAGCATATTAGTTTACACCTTCCATGCACCCTCTGTCACATAAGTGCTCCATAACACTGTCATAACAATGACATAACAGATGTTATAAGCAGTCATGACTAGTGCTATCAGCATATGATCCCAACAGTCATGACTGTTTATAACATACATCACATAATATATGTCAAATTGGAGTGTATGTAACACAGTGTTACCGACCAGCCAGGAACACAGGAACTGGGAAGGTGAACACAGTGGAATCTTTGAAAAAGAAAGGAAAGTGAAACTGCATATTGTCGGTGCAATAGAAATGAATGATAGGCAGTAAAGATGGCTGCCTTACCGTTTAGTGATGTAGATGCTTCTGTTTCGTTCTTCCAGTGATGACCTCAGCGTGACTGGGACAGACAACTGCACATTCTCTGTGTGTCAGAAGGCCCTGGGCAAAGACGACTTTACAAAGATCCCCAACGGAGTCAATGGAGTGGAGGACAGGATGTCTGTCATTTGGGAGAAGGGCGTTGTCAGTTAGGCCTCTCATTCTGCATATCACATCAGTCTTTATTATACCAGTTTCCCAGACAGATTAAGCCTATAGTCCTACACCAAAAAGCATACTAATGGAGATTCTCCATTGAAAGTGATTTTTTTGTTGTTGTCCAGGACAAGGATACAGGCCCTACAAAAATGAGTGGTACTATTTTCAGACGGTTGATTAAGTTCTATAGTACGAGTTAAAAGGTGACAAGTGACATTTCTGCTATGAGAAGAGAAGATAATAAATAGCATAATATAAATTATTATGTGCATCAAGGAGGTTTTTATCAGTCAGAATCAATCCAAACTGTCATAGTGGATGTAGCAGCAGGCTAGCCTTCTTTATCCTTCTCTTTCCATTTATTTCTTCCTCCCTTACTTCTTTCTGTCCTTCTCTTTCCATTTATTTCTTCCTCCCTTATTTCTTTCTGTCCTTCTCTTTCCATTTATTTCTTCCTCCCTTACTTCTTTCTGTCCTTCTCTTTCCATTTATTTCTTCCTCCCTTACTTCTTTCTGTCCTTCTCTTTCCATTTATTTCTTCCTCCCTTATTTCTTTCTGTCCTTCTCTTTCCATTTATTTATTCCTCCCTTACTTCTTTCTGTCCTTCTCTTTCCATTTATTTCTTCCTCCCTTACTTCTTTCTGTCCTTCTCTTTCCATTTATTTCTTCCTCCCTTACTTCTTTCTGTCCTTCTCTTTCCATTTATTTCTTCCTCCCTTACTTCTTTCTGTCCTTCTCCCAGGAAAACGCTTTAGTCGGTTGACCCGGAGGCCATTGCAAAAACTAACATTGTAAAACGCTGACCAAAAATGACAAGTTTTGATATTTGGAGTGAAACTTTGAATCGCTTACTGCACCGTTAAGCATTGACCTTTGGTCAGGTTAATTATGTCAGTAAATATGGAATTTGTCATTCATATCCAGAATATTGAAACTCAGTATTTTGTGTAACTACTTTCCGCAGCATAGTGGGAAAATGGACGAGAATCGATTTGTAGCTGTCACCAGCAGCAATGCAGCCAAAATCTTCAACTTCTACCCCCAGAAGGGAAAGATCGCTAAGGGATGTGACGCTGATGTGGTCATATGGGACCCTAAGGCAACCAGGTGAGACAAGGATAAAGACAATCCAAGACATTTCTCGTTAAACATATAGTGAATTACTGATGTTTAGCTACATTTTTTACTGTTTTGATGATGCTACATTTTAAATCTTTATGTATGCTTATTATCCAACTAGTAGCATTTCATCACTACTATTAACGACGTCTTACACTGCAGATGGTGCAGACAAATCGAGCTTCCCACAAAGCCTGTTTTCAGGGTGAAAAACATTTGGCTAAATACGAAAATAGTTTCATGTTACAGCCTGGATATATCTAGCTATGGGACAGCCTGGATATAACTAACTATGGTACAGCCTGGATATAACTAGTTACTGAACAGCCTGGATATAACTAGCTATGGTAAAGGCCTGGATATAAATAGTTACTGAACAGCCTGGATATAACTAGCTATGGTACAGCCTGGATATAACTAGCTATGAGACAGCCTGGATATAACTAGCTATGGTACAGCCTGGATATAACTAGTTATGGTACAGCCTGGATATAACTAGCTATGGTACAGCCTGGATATAACTAGCTATGAGACAGCCTGGATATAACTAGCTATGGTACAGCCTGGATATAACTAGCTATGAGACAGCCTGGATATAACTAGCTATGGGACAGCCTGGATGTAACTAGCTATGGTACAGCCTGGATATAACTAGTTATGGTACAGCCTGGATATAACTAGCTATGGTACAGCCTGGATATAACTAGCTATGAGACAGCCTGGATATAACTAGCTATGGTACAGCCTGGATATAACTAACTATGGTACAGCCTGGATATAACTAGCTATGGTACAGCCTGGATATAACTAACTATGGTACAGCCTGGATATAACTAGCTATGGTACAGCCTGGATATAACTAACTATGGTACAGCCTGGATATAACTAACTATGGTACAGCCTGGATATAACTAACTATGGTACAGCCTGGATATAACTAACTATGGTACAGCCTGGATATAACTAGCTATGAGACAGCCTGGATATAACTAACTATGGTACAGCCTGGATGTAACTAGCTATGTTACAGCCTGGATATAACTAACTATGGTACAGCCTGGATATAACTAACTATGGTACAGCCTGGATATAACTAGCTATGGTACAGCCTGGATGTAACTAGCTATGGTACAGCCTGGATATAACTAGCTATGTTACAGCCTGGATATAACTAACTATGGTACAGCCTGGATGTAACTAGCTATGGTAAAGCCTGGATATAACTAGCTATGGGACAGCCTGGATATAACTAGCTATGGGACAGCCTGGATATAACTAGCTATGTTACAGCCTGGATATAACTAGTTACTGAACAGCCTGGATATAACTAGCTATGGTACAGCCTGGATATATCTAGCTATGGGACAGCCTGGATATAACTAGTTACTGAACAGCCTGGATATAACTAGCTATGGTACAGCCTGGATATATCTAGCTATGGGACAGCCTGGATATAACTAGCTATGTTACAGCCTGGATATAACTAGTTACTGAACAGCCTGGATATAACTAGCTATGGTACAGCCTGGATATAACTAGCTATGGTAAAGCCTGGATATAACTAGCTATGGGACAGCCTGGATATAACTAACTATGGTACAGCCTGGATATAACTAGCTATGGTAAAGCCTGGATATAACTAGCTATGGGACAGCCTGGATATAACTAGCTATGTTACAGCCTGGATATAACTAGTTACTGAACAGCCTGGATATAACTAGCTATGGTACAGCCTGGATATAACTAGCTATGGTACAGCCTGGATATAACTAGTTACTGAACAGCCTGGATATAACTAGCTATGGGACAGCCTGGATATAACTAACCATGTTACAGCCTGGATATAACTAACTATGGTACAGCCTGGATATAACTAACTATGGGACAGCCTGGATATAACTAACCATGTTACAGCCTGGATATAACTAACTATGGTACAGCCTGGATATAACTAGCTATGGGACAGCCTGGATATAACTATGGTACAACCTGGATATAACTATGGTACAGCCTGGATATAACTATGGTACAACCTGGATATAACTATGGTACAACCTGGATATAACTATGGTACAACCTGGATATAACTATGGTACAGCCTGGATATAACTATGGTACAGCATAGACATAACTATGGTACAGCCTGGATATAACTATGGTACAGCCTGGATATAATTATGGTACAACCTCGATATAACTATGGTACAGCCTGGATATAATTATGGTACAACCTGGATATAACTATGGTACAACCTGGATATAACTATGGTACAACCTCGATATAACTATGGTACAGCCTGGATATAATTATGGTACAACCTGGATATAACTATGGTACAGCCTGGACATAACTATGGTACAACCTGGATATAACTATGGTACAGCCTGGATATAACTATGGTACAGCCTGGATATAACTATGGTACAACCTGGATATAAATATGGTACAGCCTGGATATAACTATGGTACAGCCTGGATATAACTATGGTACAGCCTGGATATAATTATGGTACAGCCTGGATATAACTATGGTAGAACCTGGATATAACTATGGTACAGCCTGGATATAACTATGGTACAGCCTCGATATAATTATGGTACAGCCTGGACATAACTATGGTACAGCCTGGATATAACTATGGTACAACCTGGACATAACTATGGTACAGCCTGGATATAACTATGGTACAGCCTCGATATAATTATGGTACAGCCTGGATATAACTATGGTACAACCTGGATATAACTATGGTACAGCCTGGATATAACTATGGTACAACCTGGATATAACTATGGTACAGCCTGGATATAACTATGGTACTACCTGGACATAACTATGGTACAGCCTGGATATAACTATGGTACAGCCTGGATATAACTATGGTACAGCCTGGATATAACTATGGTACAGCCTGGATATAACTATGGTACAGCATAGACATAACTATGGTACAACCTGGATATAACTATGGTACAGCCTGGATATAACTATGGTACAGCCTGGACATAACTATGGTACAACCTGGATATAACTATGGTACAACCTGGATATAACTATGGTACAACCTGGATATAACTGTCATAGTCCGTGTATGTAGGTGGCAGGGAAGTCAGGCGCAGGAGAAAACAGAGTGGTTTAAAAATGGAATATTTATTTCCAAAACCAACGTAGAAAAGAATCCGGGTAAAACAATAACCCGTCACACACCGATATAGAAACAACATGTACATAACAAACAAACAATCACCGACAGAGAAATGAGGGGAATCAGAGGGTTAAATACACAACATATAATTACTGGGATATGAAACAGGTGTGTAAAGAGACCAGACAAAACCAATGGAAAATGAAAAACTGATCAATGGTGGCTAGAAGGCCGGCGACGTCGACCGCCGAACACCACCCGAACAAGGAGGGGCATCAACTTCAGTAGAAGTCGTGACAATAACTATGGTACAACCTGGATATAACTATGGTACAACCTGGATATAACTATGGTACAGCCTGGACATAACTATGGTACAACCTGGACATAACTATGGTACAACCTGGATATAACTATGGTACAGCCTGGACATAACTATGGTACAACCTGGATATAACTACGGTACAGCCTGGATATAATTATGGTACAGCCTGGACATAACTATGGTACAGCTTGGACATAACTATGGTACAACCTGGATATAACTATGGTACAGCCTGGACATAACTATGGTACAGCCTGGATATAACTATGGTACAGCCTGGATATAACTATGGTACAGCCTGGATATAACTATGGTACAGCCTGGATATAACTATGGTACAACCTGGATATAACTATGGTACAGCCTGGATATAACTATGGTACAGCCTGGATATAACTATGGTACAACCTGGACATAACTATGGTACAACCTGGATATAACTATGGTACAGCCTGGATATAACTATGGTACAGCCTGGATATAATTATGGTACAGCCTGGATATAACTATGGTACAGCCTGGATATAATTATGGTACAGCCTGGATATAACTATGGTACAACCTGGATATAACTATGGTACAACCTGGATATAACTATGGTACAGCCTGGATATAACTATGGTACAACCTGGATATAACTATGGTACAGCCTGGATATAACTATGGTACAACCTGGATATAACTATGGTACAGCCTGGATATAACTATGGTACAACCTGGATATAACTATGGTACAGCCTGGATATAACTATGGTACAACCTGGACATAACTATGGTACAACCTGGATATAACTATGGTACAACCTGGACATAACTATGGTACAGCCTGGATATAACTATGGTACAACCTGGATATAATTATGGTACAGCCTGGATATAACTATGGTACAGCCTGGATATAACTATGGTACAACCTGGATATAATTATGGTACAGCCTGGATATAACTATGGTACAACCTGGATATAACTATGGTACAGCCTGGATAAAGCTATGGTACAACCTGGATATAACTATGGTACAGCCTGGATATAACTATGGTACAACCTGGATATAACTATGGTACAGCCTGGATATAACTATGGTACAGCCTGGATATAATTATGGTACAGCCTGGATATAACTATGGTAGAACCTGGATATAACTATGGTACAGCCTGGATATAACTATGGTACAACCTGGATATAACTATGGTACAGCCTGGATATAACTATGGTACAACCTGGATATAACTATGGTACAGCCTGGATATAACTATGGTACAACCTGGATATAACTATGGTACAGCCTGGATATAACTATGGTACTACCTGGACATAACTATGGTACAACCTGGATATAACTATGGTACAACCTGGACATAACTATGGTACAGCCTGGATATAACTATGGTACAGCATAGACATAACTATGGTACAACCTGGATATAACTATGGTACAGCCTGGATATAACTATGGTACAGCCTGGACATAACTATGGTACAACCTGGATATAACTATGGTACAACCTGGATATAACTATGGTACAACCTGGATATAACTGTCATAGTCCGTGTATGTAGGTGGCAGGGAAGTCAGGCGCAGGAGAAAACAGAGTGGTTTAAAAATGGAATATTTATTTCCAAAACCAACGTAGAAAAGAATCCGGGTAAAACAATAACCCGTCACACACCGATATAGAAACAACATGTACATAACAAACAAACAATCACCGACAGAGAAATGAGGGGAATCAGAGGGTTAAATACACAACATATAATTACTGGGATATGAAACAGGTGTGTAAAGAGACCAGACAAAACCAATGGAAAATGAAAAACTGATCAATGGTGGCTAGAAGGCCGGCGACGTCGACCGCCGAACACCACCCGAACAAGGAGGGGCATCAACTTCAGTAGAAGTCGTGACAATAACTATGGTACAACCTGGATATAACTATGGTACAACCTGGATATAACTATGGTACAGCCTGGACATAACTATGGTACAACCTGGATATAACTATGGTACAGCCTGGATATAACTATGGTACAGCCTGGATATAACTATGGTACAACCTGGATATAACTATGGTACAACCTGGATATAACTATGGTACAACCTGGATATAACTATGGTACAACCTGGATATAACTATGGTACAGCCTGGACATAACTATGGTACAACCTGGACATAACTATGGTACAACCTGGATATAACTATGGTACAGCCTGGACATAACTATGGTACAACCTGGATATAACTATGGTACAGCCTGGACATAACTATGGTACAGCCTGGATATAACTATGTTACAGCCTGGACACAGTAGAAGGTGAAGGAAGTGGCTCTTTCATTCAGTAGGTCCAACACGCACCAGCTGAGACCATGCCCACAAGTCACCAGCCGTGACATCACCGCTGTGTCATCTGCATTGTTCAAATTAAGATCATTTAAAAGGAAGATTTGCACAATTTGATCTCTTTTTGCACTTAATCCATTGGGTATATGTTTAATGTTTTGGGAAATTAAATAGTGGGGTTATGAATAATCCCAGTGAGCAATTCAACATGCTTATGTAAGCACTGATGTTTGATAGTAATATCCGGTGGGGACGTAGTCATTTTTTTAATGTTGAGGTTGACACATTTTCTCATAAATTGAGACCTGATTACTCTGACTCTTCATCACAATACAAAATACCTGAATGTTTAGATTTAAATAGTTATTTTAAGTCAAATATATGGTGTTGTTTAGGCCAAAGGGAAGGGTTGCATAAGTGTCATTCCTAGAGTAAGAAAATAACGGACATTTGTAATCTATATGAGGCCGCAGATGTGGAACTATACTCCCCACCCAAACAAACACACCACACACACACACACACACACACACACACACACACACACACACACACACACACACACACACACACACACACACACACACACACACACACATCTGTACCGTACATATCTCTACTAAGCAGTAAACTAGACTAGCGTATGTGTGCATGCAAGGCAAGGAGCTAGCAACAGCCATAACAGGCTTACATAACCCAGCAGTAACAGCACTGCTCTCTTTCCTATGGAATCTGGGCTAGGTCCCTCAAGGCAAATCACAAAGTGTTGATGTGAGCTGAAGAAGGGATAGGAAGAGGGATGAACCCCAGTGTCATTTTCCTGTAAATCAATTTCATGATAACTTGAGATAAGGCTCTTGGAAGTGGTGCTCAGCTCAGCTCAGACAGACCTTGTGAATATTACTAATGCATGCAGCTCTGCAATAAGGAAGAGATCTTGTCCCTACCTCCCCTCTTAGCCTTGATGATGACATCATGTCCAATTCTATATCAGATCAATTCTAGTGTCACAAGCTTGTGAGGTTGTCAAGTCTCAGCACCCAGAACCAAATCAGCTACTGGATTATATCTTTTAACATTTTAATGGGCTGTGATGAGAGACTACGGTTGTATAGTAATCCTATAGTATACAATTACATATTGCTGTACAGTACAGTAGCATTGTTTGTTGTACAGTATGTGTGCTGCCACTGTGTTATAGTCCTATAGTGGGATTGAGGCTTTGTAGCTCTTAATGTTACATTTTTGTAACTATCAATTCATCTGTGAAACTGCGTCATTAATTGGCCTAAATACGGTTTAAAAACACCAGGGTCCGGAGGCAAGACTCAGTTATGGAATGCAATGAAGCTACAGTAGGTCTGCATCACAAATAGCATTATATTCCCTACATAGGGCTCTGGTCAAAAGTAGTGCACTATGGGAAATAGGGTGCCATTTAGGACATATCCTTTGGGTTTGTGTCATTAGGGTACCGGAGGGATGGAGAAAATAACTCTCTCTATTCTTCTTAATTATTTAGTCTTTTAGCCTAGTGTCCTTCTTCCCCTTTTTTTATTATTTTATATTTTAATTTTATTGCCGCTACACAAGATGACTGTGGAGGGAAATATTACCTGTCATAGCAGCATTGTCATTAATTATTCATTAAAACAATTATTAGAATTTTAAGATTGCTTTCTCTCTTCTTCATATAGTTTTATAGTTGTAATTTCTCAGCAGCAACCAATTAAAGGTTAAAGTTTTACCTTCCATTAGACACAGCGTTTCTTTAATCCAAACTTTAAAAGTGATCTGTATCCTCTGTCAGTTAATTTAAACTGCTCATTTAGATTTAACGTCTCATTCCAGCAGCCCTAGGCATATGGCAGACAGAATAATGTCTGGATACCCAGGTAGCAGGCAGGACTATTCTTTTTACTGTGCTTATGCAGCACTTCTCATATAGCTGCCACAATAGTACTGTAAGAAAACACAGAAAATGTTTAGACACAATTTATTGACTGAAAAATATTGCAGATGACGTGCCTTGTAAGCTGTTTTTCTCCCCATGTTCCAAATACTATTATGATGTATTGGTACTTAGACCAGAGAATGTAATTTGCCAGTAGCTTTTTCTGAGTTTTAAATGCCAAATACATTTAAACTCAGTTTTTCACAATTCCTGACATTTAATCCTAGTACAAATTCCCTGTCTTAGGTCAGTTAGGATCACCAGTTTGTTTTAAGAATGTGAAATGTCAGAATAATAGTAGAGAGAATGATTTATTTCAGCTTTTATTTATTTGTATTTATTTAACCAGGTAGGCTAGTTGAGAACAAGTTCTCATTTGCAACTGCGACCTGGCCAAGATAAAGCGAAAGCAATTCGACACATACAACAACACAGAGTTACACATGGAATAAACAAAACATACAGTGAATAATACAGTAGAACAAAAGAAAACAAAAAGTCTATTAAACAGTGAGTGCAAATGAGGTAAGTTAAGGCAATAAATAGGCCATGGTGGCGAAGTAAATACAATATAGCAATTAAACACTGGAATGGTAGATGTGCAGAAGATGAATGTGCAAGTAGAGATACTGGGGTGCAAAGGAGCAAGATAAATAAATAAATACAGTATGGGAATGAGGTAGGTAGATCGATGGGCTGTTTACAGATGGGCTATGTACAGGTGCAGTGATCTCTGAGCTGCTCTGACAGCTGGTGCTTAAAGCTAGTGAGGGAGATATGAGTCTCCAGCTTCAGAGATTTTTGGAGTTCGTTCCAGTCATTGGCAGCAGAGAACTGGAAGGAAAGGAGGCCAAAGGAGGAATTGGCTTTGGGGGTGACCAGTGAGATATACCTGCTGGAGCGCGTGCTACAGGTGGGTGCTGCTATGGTGACCAGTGAGCTGAGATAAGGCGGGGCTTTACCAAGCAGAGACTTGTAGATAACCTGTAGCCAGTGGGTTTGGCGACGAGTATGAAGCGAGGGCCAACCAACGAGAGCATACAGGTCGCAATGGTGGGTAGTGTATGGGGCTTTGGTGACAAAACGGATGGCACTGTGATAGACTGCATTCAATTTGTTGAGTAGAGTGTTGGAAGCTATTTTATAGATGACATCACCGAAGTCGAGGATCGGTAGGATGGTCAGTTTTTACGAGGGTGTGTTTGGCAGCATGAGTGAAGGATGCTTTGTTGCGATATAGGAAGCCGATTCAAGATTTAATTTTGGATTGGAGATGCTTAATTGATCTGGAATTAGAGTTTACAGTCTAACCAGACACCCAGGTATTTGTAGTTGTCCACGTATTCTAAGTCAGAGCCGTCCAGAGTAGTGATGCTGGGCGGGCGAGCAGGTGCGAGCAGTGATCGATTGAATAGCATGCATTTAGTTTTACCTGCATTTAAGAGCAGTTGGAGGCCACGGAAGGAGAATTGTATGGCATTGAAGCTCGTCTGGAGGTTAGTTAACAGTGTCCAAAGAGGGGCCAGAAGTATACAGAATGGTGTCGTCTGCATAGAGGTGGATCAGAGAATCACCAGCAGCAAGAGCAACATCATTGATGTATACAGAGAAGAGAGTCATCTCGAGAATTGAACCCCTTGGCACACCCATAGAGACTGCCAGAGGTCCGGACAACAGGCCCTCCGATTTGACACACTGAACTCTATCAGAGAAATAGTTGAAATAAACCGGGCGAGAAAATCATTTGAGAAACCAAGGCTGTCGAGTCTGCCGATAAGAATGTAGTGATTGACAGAGTCGAAAGCCTTGGCCAGGTCGATGAAGACGGCTGTACAGTAATGTCTCTTATCGATGCCGGTTATGATGTCGTTTAGGACCTTGAGCGTGGCTGAGGTGCACCCATGACCAACTCTGAAACCAGATTGCATAGCGGAGAAGGTACGGTGGGATTCGAAATGGTTGGTAATCTGTTTGTTAACTTGGCTTTCAAAGACCTTAGAAAGACAGGGTAGGATAGATATAGGTCTGTAGCAGTTTGGGTTTAGAGTGTCTCCCCCTTTGAAGAGGGGGATGATCGCGGCAGCTTTCCAATCTTTGGGAATCTCAGACGATACGAAAGAGAGGTTGAACAGGCTAGTAATAGGGGTTGCAACAATTTCGGCAGGTAATTTTAGAAAGAGAGGATACAGATTGTCTAGCCCGGCTGATTTGTATGGGTCCAGATTTTGCAGCTCTTTCAGAACATCAGCTATCTGGATTTGGGTGAAGGAGAAATGGTGGGGGCTTTGGCGGGTTGCTGTGGGGGGTGCCGGGCAGTTGACCGGGGTAGGGGTAGCCAGGTGGAAAGCATGGTGGATTTATCGGTGGTAACAGTGTTTCCTAGCCTCAGAGCAGTGGGCAGCTGGGAGGAGGTGCTCTTATTCTCCATGGACTTTACAGTGTCCGAGAACATTTTTGAGTTAGTACTACAGGATGCAAATTTTTGTTTGAAAAAGCTAGCCTTAGATTTTCTAACTGCCTGTGTATATTGGTTCCTAACTTCCCTGAAAAGTTGCATATCACGGGGTTGCATATCACGATTCGATGCTAATGCAGAACACCACAGGATGTTTTTGTGCTGGTCAAGGGCAGACAGGTCTGGAATGAACCAAGGACTATATCTATTACTAGTTCAAAAAAAATTTGAGTGGGGCATGCTTATTTAAGATGGTGAGGAAGGCACTTTTAAAGAATAGCCAGGCATCATCTACTGACGGGATGAGGTCAATGTCATTCCAGGATACCCCGGCCAGGTCGATTAGAAAGTCCTGCTCACAGAAGTGTTTTAGGGAGCGTTTGACAGTGATGAGGGGTGGTCGTTTGGTCGCAGACCCATTACAGATGCAGGCAATGAGGCAGTGATCGCTGAGATCTTGATTGAAAACAGCAGAGGTGTATTTGGAGGGCGAGTTAGTTAGGATGACATCTATGAGGGTGCCCGTGTTTACGGATTTGGGGTTGTACCTGGTAGGTTCATTGATAATTTGTGTGAGATTGAGGGCATCAAGCTTAGATTGTAGGATGGCCAGGGTGTTAAGCATGTGCCAGTTTAGGTCACCTAGTAGCACGAGCTCAGAAGATAGATGGGGGGCAGTCAATTCACATATGGTATCGAGGGCACAGCTGGGGGCAGAGGGAGGTCTTTTGCAAGCGGCAACAGTGAGAGACTTGTTTCTGGAAAGGTGAATTTTTATAAGTAGAAGCTCGAATTGTTTGGGTACAGACCTGGATAGTAAGACAAAACTCTGCAGGCTATCTCTACAGTAGATTGCAACACCGCCCCCTTTGGCAGTTCTATCTTGGCGGAAAATGTTATAGTTAGCGATGGAGATTTCAGGGTTTTTGGTGGTTTTCCTAAGCCAGGATTCAGACACGGCTAAGACATCCAGGTTGGCAGAGTGTGCTAAAGCAGTGAGTAAAACAAACTTAGGGAGTAGGCTTCTAATGTTAACATGCATGAAACCAAGGCTTTTACGGTTACAGAAGTCATCAAATGAGAGCACCTGGGGAGTGGGAGTGGAGCTAGGCACTGCAGTACCTGGATTAACCTCCACATCACCAGAGGAACAGAGGAGAAGTAGGATAAGGGTACGGCTAAAGGCTATACGAACTGGCCGTCTAGCACGTTTGGAACAGAGAGTAAAAGGAGCAGGTTTCTGGGCACGATAGCATAGATTCAAGGCATAGTGTACAGACAAAGGTAAGATAGGATGTGAGTAAATTGGAGGTAAACCTAGGCATTGAGTAATGATGAGAGAGATATAGTCTTTAGAGACGTTTAGACCAGGTGATGTCATCGCATATGTAGGAGGTGGAACAACATGGTTGGTTAAGGCATATTGAGCAGGGCTAGAGGCTCTACAGTGAAATAAGACAGTAATCACTAACCAGGACAGTAATGGACGGGGCATATTGATATTAGAGAGAGGCATGCGTAGCCAAGTGAACATATGGGTCCAGTGATTGGTTGGGCTGACTGGGGACACGGCGATTCAGACAGTTAGCAGGCCGATGCTAACAGTTAGTAGGCTGGGGCTAAACAAGCTAGCAATTAGCAGACAGGGGCTGGCAAGCTAGCAGTTAGCAGACCGGGTTAGCAAGCAAGCACTTGGCAGACCGGAGCTAGCAGTTAGCAGACCGAGGCAGGCAAGCTAGCCTTTGGGGGATGGCGCGATGGGGATATGTCTGTTTTTGCCTTTTCGTGCGGTGACGTCGATAGACCAGTTGTGGAATTAGTTGGGTTCCAAGTAGCTCTCATTCTGCTAACCAGCTACCGGTTAGCGCGCCTGAGGGGCCTGTTGGAATCCTCTGGCAGATTATGTCGGTATTCCAGTCGTAGAGGATCGGCGGGGTTCCGTGCCCCATACCGGCAGTAGAAGGGGTCCGGATATTGTAGCCCAGGAGTGGGCTTCGGTGGTAGCACAGGAGCCCTGGCCGAGCTAGCTTCAGGCTAATTGGTGCTTGCTCTGGGATGGAAACACTAGCCAGGAGTAGTCATCCGGGATTGTGGTTAGCTAGTTGCAAAGATCCAGATGAAAATGTTCAGAGTTTGCGGTAGGAATCCGGGGATATGGGAAATAAAATAATAATAGGCCCGTTATGCTCTGGTTTGAGTCACGTTGTTCGAACTGGTGAGAGCTTTCCGAGCTAAAGGTTAGCTGATGACCGCTAGCAATGGTTTGCTGACTGATAGCTGGTAGGTAGTTAGCTGGCTAGCTTTAGTTGAGGGATTCCAGATCCGAAGTAAATAGAAATACTTTAGAAAAAAAACAGATCCACGCCACATTGGGTGAGGCGGGTTGCAGGAGAGTATTTAGAAGTTGAGGTTTAGGAAAATATTTTTAAAAGATATGCAAAGAAAAGATGTAAAAAGATATGTACAAGGAACACGACAGGACAAAGACGTCTGACTGCTGCGCCATCTTGGAAATCACATTCCCAGTGGGTCAGAAGTTTACATACACTCAATTAGTATTTGGTAGCATTGCCTTTACATTGTTTAACTTGGGTCAAACGATTTGGGTAGCCTTCCACAAGCCTTCCACATTCACCCTCTGAATGATACACATACACAATCCATGTCTCAATTGTCTCAAGGCATAAAAATCCTTCTTTAATCTGTCTCCTCCCCTTCATCTACACTGATTGAAGTGGATTTAAGTGACATCAATAAGAGATCATAGCTTTCACCTGGTCAGTCAAAAGCTCCGAGGAAGGCCTTGAGGCAGATACATAAAGCTTATTAAAGAGCAGTGATACTAGCAAGAGCAGTGTGTCGGTTCCTTCATTTTTCTTATCTTATTCAACTGTTACCATTCACCTTCAACAAAGAGTGCCTCTTGAATTTTGGACATGGTCATTCTATGTCATGGAAAGAGCAGGTGGTCCTAATGTATTGTACACTCAGTGTATATAGAATCAAGATTAATTAAATATTGGGAATTCAAATTTGTGGGAATTGTATTCTGAAGTATTTAATACTGCATGGACTAAATCAAATGGAGTGCTCTGCTCAGCACTACCAATCCTTTGTGAATGTTTTCCTGGAGAGAACACAAACCCTGTGATATTTAGAGGAAACAGGTCATGTTTCATACCTCACGGAAAAAGCAGATGAAATATTATGTCAATTTAAAGGCACTGGGAAATGTCCTCTTTGATTTCCAAATGATAAAAATGTAAATAATCACTCTCTCTTCATCTACATTGATTGAAGTGGATTTAACAAGTGACATCAATAAGGGATCATAGCTTTCACATGGATTCACCTGGTCAGCAGTAGCGGAGCGTGGGTAAAATCACCGAGGAAGCCATGCCAGTAAAAAAGCCATATTACAACCGATGTTGTGATAATTGCGCTGTTTGCTCTATAACCCCTCTGATCATACACTACCGCGATATACAATAAGGCGTGACAACAAAAAGACAACAGTCGCACAGATGCGGAATAAATTAAACTACACATACATTTGTTTCATCACAAAACCGAAGAGCAGCATCTGTCCGGTGAAGTCCACAAAGCAAATATTGCATACAAACAGTTATCACCTACAGCATGGTCAAGCACGTAAACATGTTAGACAGTTTACTAAACAACTGCTGATTTAGAACCACGGAGTTACCGAAATCAGCACAAAGACATCAGGAGCACTGCTATTCCAGCACCAAATATACTGCTCAAAAAAATAAAGGGAACACTTAAACAACACAATGTAACTCCAAGTCAATCACACTTCTGTGAAATCAAACTGTCCACTTAGGAAGCGACACTGATTGACAATACATTTCACATGCTGTTGTGCAAATGGAATAGACAACAGGTGGAAATTATAGGCAATAAGCAAGACACCCCCAATAAAGGAGTGGTTCTGCAGGGGGTGACCACAGACCACTTCTCAGTTCCTATGCTTCCTGGCTGATGTTTCGGTCACTTTTGAATGCTGGCGGTGCTTTCACTCTAGTGGTAGCATGAGACGGTGTCTACAACCCACACAAGTGGCTCAGGTAGTGCAGCTCATCCAGGATGGCACATCAATGCGAGCTGTGGCAAGAAGGTTTGCTGTGTCTGTCAGCGTAGTGTCCAGAGCATGGAGGCGCTACCAGGAGACAGGCCAGTACATCAGGAGACGTGGAGGAGGCCGTAGGAGGGCAACAACCCAGCAGCAGGACCGCTACCTCCGCCTTTGTGCAAGGAGGAGCAGGAGGAGCACTGCCAGAGCCCTGCAAAATGACCTCCAGCAGGCCACAAATGTGCATGTGTCTGCTCAAACGGTCAGAAACAGACTCCACGAGGGTGGTATGAGGGTCCGACGTCCACAGGTGGGGGTTGTGCTTACAGCCCAACACCGTGCAGGACGTTTGGCATTTGCCAGAGAACACCAAGATTGGCAAATTCGCCACTGGCACCCTGTGCTCTTCACAGATGAAAGCAGGTTCACACTGAGCACATGTGACAGACGTGACAGAGTCTGGAGACGCCGTGGAGAACGTTCTGCTGCCTGCAACATCCTCCAGCATGACCGGTTTGGCGGTGGGTCAGTCATGGTGTGGGGTGGCATTTCTTTGGGGGGCCGCACAGCCCTCCATGTGCTCACCAGCGGTAGCCTGACTGTCATTAGGTACTGAGATGAGATCCTCAGACCCCTTGTGAGACCATATGCTGGTGCGGTTGGCCCTGGGTTCCTCCTAATGCAAGACAAGGCTAGACCTCATGTGGCTGGAGTGTGTCAGCAGTTCCTGCAAGAGGAAGGCATTGAATCCAATTGAGCACATATGGGACATCATGTCTCGCTCCATCCACCAACGCCACGTTGCACCACAGACTGTCCAGGAGTTGGCGGATGCTTTAGTCCAGGTCTGGGAGGAGATCCTCAGGAGACCATCCGCCACCTCATCAGGAGCATGCCCAGGCGTTGTAGGGAGGTCATACAGGCACGTGGAGGCCACACACACTACTGAGCCTCATTTTGACTTGTTTTAAGGACATTACATCAAAGTTGGATCAGCCTGTAGTGTGGTTTTCCACTTTAATTTTGAGTGTGACTCCAAATCCAGACCTCCATGGGTTGATAAATTGGATTTCCATTGATTATTTTTGTGTGATTTTGTTGTCAGCACATTCAACTATGTAAAGAAAAAAGTATTTAATAAGATTATTTCATTCATTCAGATCTAGGATGTGTTGTTTAAGTGTTCCCTTTATTTTTTTGAGCAGTGTATATTTCAACATCATCAAATCAACAAGGCTATATATGTTTAGTATAATACGCTGAAAACAAATAAAGATACAAAAACAACTTAGTCCAAGGCCACATGTTTGCTGGCATCAATCAATCAAATGCTACGGCGGCAAAATATTATACTATTTTGGTCAAGACAGCATCAGATACATGGTATACACATACTGAGACAGAGGGGCGCTGTTTTCCTCGCTCTGATGATTTCTCCGGTGAGATTCATCCACTTGTTAATTGACGGAAAATTATGAAAACACAGGGAGAGACAAAAGATACATTAATTTATCATTTAAATGTTTTTATTGGTCAAATATTTGGGAAAGCCTGGCTTCCCTTGGCATCCACGAAAACACGCCACTGTTGGTCAGTCTGTCATGGAAAGAGCAGGTATCCTAATGTTTTGTACACTCAGTATATATATATATATATATATATACAGTACCAGTCAAAAGTTTTTCTTTATTTTGTAGAACAATAGTGAAGACATCAAAACTATTAAATAACACATATGGAATCATTTAGTAACCAAAAAAGTGTTAAACAAATCAAAATATATTTGATATTTGAGATTCTTCAAAGTAGCCACCCTTTTCCTTGATGACAGCTTTGCACAGTCATGGCATTCTCTCAACCAGCTTCACCTGGAACGCTTTTCCAACAATCTTGAGAGTTCCCACAAATGCTGAGAACTTGTTGGCTGCTTTTCTTTCACTCTGCGGTCCAACTCATCCCAAACCATCTCAATTGGGTTGAGGTCGGGTGACTGTGGAGGCCAGGTCATCTGATGCAACACTCAATCACTCTCCTTCTTGGTCAAATCGCTCTAACACAGCCTGGAGGTGTGTTGGGTCATTGATAGTCCCACTAAGCACAAACCAAATGGGATGGCGTTTCGCTGCAGAATGTTGTGGTAGCCATGCTGGTTAAGTGTGCCTTGAATTGTAAATACATCAGACAGTGTCACCAGCAAAGCACCCCAACACCATCAAACCTCCTCCTGTCACGGTTGTCGTAAGGAGAAGCGGACCAAAGTGCAGCGTTTGTGTCGTTACACATTTTATTTACCCTTACTATTTATATCTTACTATGGTCAGGACGTGACACCTCCATGCTTCACGGTGGGAACCAAACATGCAGAGATCATCTGTTCACCTACTCTGCATCTCACAAAGACACAGCGGTTGGAACCAAAAATCTATAATTTGTATTCATCAGACCAAAGGACAGATTTCCACCGGTCTAATATCAATTGCTGGTGAAGCAAGTCTCTTCTTCTTAAGGGTATCCTTTAGTAGTGATTTATTTGCATCAATTTGACCATGAAGGCCTGATTCACGCAGTCTCCTCTGAACAGTTGATGTTGAGATATATCTGTTACTTGAACTTGGTGAAACATTTATTTGGGCTGCAATTTGGGCTGCAATCTGAGGTGCAGTTAACTTGAATTAATTTATCCTCTGCAGCAGAGGTAACTCTGGGTCTTCCTTTCCTGTGGCGGTCCTCATGAGAGCAAGTTTCATCATAGCACTTGATGGTTTTTGAGACTGCACTTGAAGAAACTTTCAAAGTTCTTTAAATGTTCAAGATTGACTGACCTTCATGTCTTAAAGTAATGATGGACTGTTGTTTCTCTTTGCTTATTTGAGCTGTTCTTGCCATAATATGGACTTGTTTTTTTACCAAATAGGGCTATCTTCTGTATATCAACCCTACCTTGTCACAATACAACTGATTGGCTCAAACACATGAAGAAGGAAAGAAATTCCACAAATTAACTTTTAACAAGGCACACCTGTTAATTGAAATGCATTCCAGTTGAATACTTTAAGAAGCTGGTTGAGAGAATGCCAAGAGTGTGCAAAGCTGTCATCAAGGCAAAGGGTAGCTACTTTGAAGATTTGTTGAAAACGTTTTTTGGTTACTACATGATTCCATATGTGTTATTTCATAGTTTTGATGTCTTCACTACTTTTTTACAATGTAGAAGATAGCCCTATATATATATATATATATATATATATATATATATATATATATATATATATATACTGCAAAAAAAATAAAGGGAACACTAAAATAACACATCCTAGATCTGAATGAATGAAATAATCTTATTAAATACTTTTTTCTTTACATAGTTGAATGTGCTGACAACAAAATCACACAAAAATAATCAATGGAAATCCAATTTATCAACCCATGGAGGTCTGGATTTGGAGTCACACTCAAAATTAAAGTGGAAAACCACACTACAGGCTGATCCAACTTTGATGTAATGTCCTTAAAACAAGTCAAAATGAGGCTCAGTAGTGTGTGTGGCCTCCACGTGCCTGTATGACCTCCCTACAACGCCTGGGCATGCTCCTGATGAGGTGGCGGATGGTCTCCTGAGGATCTCCTCCCAGACCTGGACTAAAGCATCCGCCAACTCCTGGACAGTCTGTGGTGCAACGTGGCATTGGTGGATGGAGCGAGACATGATGTCCCAGATGTGCTCAATTGGATTCAGGTCTGGGGAACGGGTGGGCCAGTCCATAGCATCAATGCCTTCCTCTTGCAGGAACTGCTGACACACTCCAGCCACATGAGGTCTAGCATTGTCTTGCATTAGGAGGAACCCAGGGCCAACCGCACCAGCATATGGTCTCACAAGGGGTCTGAGGATCTCATCTCGGTACCTAATGGCAGTCAGGCTACCTCTGGCGAGCACATGGAGGGCTGTGCGGCCCCCCAAAGAAATGCCACCCCACACCATGACTGACCCACCGCCAAACCGGTCATGCTGGAGGATGTTGCAGGCAGCAGAACGTTCTCCACGGCGTCTCCAGACTCTGTCACGTCTGTCACATGTGCTCAGTGTGAACCTGCTTTCATCTGTGAAGAGCACAGGGTGCCAGTGGCGAATTTGCCAATCTTGGTGTTCTCTGGCAAATGCCAAACGTCCTGCACGGTGTTGGGCTGTAAGCACAACCCCCACCTGTGGACGTCGGGCCCTCATACCACCCTCATGGAGTCTGTTTCTGACCGTTTGAGCAGACACATGCACATTTGTGGCCTGCTGGAGGTCATTTTGCAGGGCTCTGGCAGTGCTCCTCCTGCTCCTCCTTGCACAAAGGCGGAGGTAGCGGTCCTGCTGCTGGGTTGTTGCCCTCCTACGGCCTCCTCCACGTCTCCTGATGTACTGGCCTGTCTCCTGGTAGCGCCTCCATGCTCTGGACACTACGCTGACAAACACAGCAAACCTTCTTGCCACAGCTCGCATTGATGTGCCATCCTGGATGAGCTGCACTACCTGAGCCACTTGTGTGGGTTGTAGACTCCGTCTCATGCTACCACTAGAGTGAAAGCACCGCCAGCATTCAAAAGTGACCGAAACATCAGCCAGGAAGCATAGGAACTGAGAAGTGGTCCTTGGTCCCCACCTGCAGAACCACTCCTTTATTGGGGGTGTCTTGCTAATTGCCTATAATTTCCACCTGTTGTCTATTCCATTTGCACAACAGCATGTGAAATTTATTGTCAATCAGTGTTGCTTCCTAAGTGGACAGTTTGATTTCACAGAAGTGTGATTGACTTGGAGTTACATTGTGTTGTTTAAGTGTTCCCTTTATTTTTTTGAGCAGTATATATATATATATATATATATATATATATATATATATATATATATATATATATATATATATATATATATATATATGTATATATATATATGTATATATATGTATATATATACAGTTGAAGTCGGAAGTTTACATAGACTTAGGTTGGACTCATTAAAATTCGTTTTTCAACCACTCCATTGTCACGTCCTGACCCTAATAAGATGTAACTTTCTATAGTAAAGTAGGTCAGGGCGTGACAGGGGGTGTTTTGGGTGGTTTGTCTATGTTTTCTATTTCTATGTTTTGTTCTAGTATTCTATTTCTATGTTGGAGGTTTTTGGGATGATCTCCAATTAGAGGAAGCTGGTTCGCGTTGTCTCTAATTGGAGATCATATTTAAGTTGGGTTTTTTTCTAGTGAGTTTGTGGGCAGTTGTATTCTGTTTAGTTGTGTTCTGTTCTGTGTAGACTTCAGTACCTGACAGAACTGTTAGCTGTTCGTTTTGGTTTTGTTATTTTCTTTAGTGTTCTGAGTTTAAATAAACGTCATTATGAGCACTCAACACGCTGCGCCTTGGTCCCCTCTATACGACAGCCGTTACATCCATACATTTCTTGTTAACAAACTATAGTTTTGGCAAGTCGGTTAGTCATTTTTCAGCAATTGTTTACAGACAGATTAAATACACTAAGTTGACTGTGCCCTTAAACAGCTGGGAAAATTCCAGAAAATGATGTCATGGCTTTAGAAGCTTCTGATAGGCTAATTGACATCATCTGAGTCAATTGCCGGTGTACCTGTGGATGTATTTCAAGGCCTACCGTCAAACCCAGTGCCTCTTTGCTTGACATCATGGGAAAATCAAAAGAAATCAGCCAAGACCTCAGAAAACAAATGGTAGACCTCTACAAGTCTGGTTCATCCTTGGGAGCAATTTCCAAATGCCTGAAGGTACCATGTTCATCTGTACAAACAACAGTACGCAAGTATAAACACCATGGGACCACGCAGCCGTCATACCGCTCAGAAAGGAGACGCGTTCTGTCTCCTAGAGATGAACGTAGTTTGATGCGAAAAGTGCAAATCAAATCCCAGAAGAAAAGCAAAGGACCTTGTGAAGATGCTGGAGGAAACAGGTACAAAAGTATCTAGATCCACAGTAAAACGAGTCCTATATCGACATAACCTGAAAGGCCGCTCAGCAAGGAAGAAGCCACTGCTCCAAAACCGCCATAAAAAAAGCCTGTTTGGCCATAATGACCATCGTTATGTTTGGAGGAAAAAGGGAGAGGCTTGCAAGCCGAAGAACACCATCCCTACCGTGAAGCATGGGGGTGGCAGCATCATGTTGTGGGTGTGCTTTGCTGCAGGAGGGACTGGTGCACTTCACAAAATAGATGGCATCATGAGGCAGGAAAATTATGTGGATATATTAAAGCAACATCTCAAGACATCAGTCAGGAAGTTAAAGCTTGGTCGCAAATGAGTCATCCAAATGGACAATGACCCCAAGCATACTTCCAAAGTTGTGGCAAAATGGCTTAAGGACAACAAAGTCAAGGTATTGGAGTGGCCATCACAAAGCCCTGACCTCAAACCCATAGAAAATGTGTGGGCAGAACTGAAAAAGCATGTGCGAGCAAGGAGGCCTACAAAACCTGACTCAGACACACCAGCTCTGTCAGGAGGAAGGGGCCAAAATTCACCCAATTTATTGTGGGAAGCTTGTGGAAGGCTACCCAAAACGTTTGACCCAAGTTAAACAATTTAAAGGCAATGCTACCAAATACTAATTGAGTGTATGTAACTTCTGACCCACTGGGAACGTGATGAAAGTAATAAAAACTGAAATAAATCATTCTCTCTACTATTCTTCTGATATTTCACATTCTTAAAATTAAGTGGTGATCCTAACAGACCTAAGACAGGGAATATTTACTAGGATTAAATGTCAGGAATTGTGAAAAACTGAGTTGAAATGTATTTGGCTAAGGTGTATGTAAATGTATGACTTCAACTGTATATATATCTTATAACTTGTAATGTCCTCATTCAACACAGTATCTGACCAATTAGGTCTGCATCTGCGTGTTTGTGTGTGTGCCCGTGTGTGTTTGTGCATGTGTAGAAAGATCTCTGCAGCTACGCACCACCAGGCTGTGGATTACAACATCTTTGAGGGCATGGAATGCCACGGTGTTCCCGTGGTGACCATCTCCAGAGGGAAGGTTGTCTATGAGAGAGGTCAGCTGAAGACCCAGCCAGGACAGGGCCGCTTCATCCCCAGACAGCCCTACGCAGAGTTCATCTACAAGCGAGTCAACCAGAGGGAACAGGTCTGTCTCAATATTATAGCGTTTTGTGACATATCGCTTTATTATAAAGTTTCATAATGTTCCGTGACTACATCTATAATGTGCTATTCATGTATTTATAAGGCCCAATAACACTTTATAAGAAGTTTCATCAAGTGTTGTAGTTATACCTGTATTATTAACTGTGGTTTTTAAAAAGCTGTTTGTTTGTTTTCCAGGTGGGACAGCCTCGTCCTGTAATCAGGAAGCCTTATGATGGTGAAATCATCGCCATATAAAGGAATGGAACTCATCATGAAAGAGACTGTTTAGCTCAGGATCTACATGCAACGTGTCCGTGAATTTTGATATGCTGGACCAAGATAAAATGTATGTTTGTTTGAATGCAAATGCCAGTCAATGTTTTGATTCTGATGATATTATGTTGCCAAACTATTTAGTACAATTTATACAATTGCATAACATGTATTATGTTATTACCATGTGAAATAAACACTTGCATAGTTATATTTGATGATGATGATGCCCATTTAAACACTTAACTTCCAACAATATGTCTTTGTTACTGTATGTTTGTATCTGGCATGTTGGACATTGGATGAGAGTCTACCCTTACCTCCGTGTTAGACTATGGCTGGGATACCTTCAAATGCAGGTTGTCTAGAAGCACACAGTGTTTCACATTGAAAGCTAATTTCAACTTGAGCTGACATACACAGCGTTTACCATGAACATGAGCTTCACAAACTCTGGGGAAAATTGTCAGTAGTGCAGCGCGCATTGCTGCAACGTGCATGGCCTTTGTAAAAAAGGCCCAGTGCTAATGTCACACAGCATCACATTACACATTGGGATTGTCTCCTACTGGGCATTCTGGCATGCTGGCGTGGTACTGAGCCGCTGGCGCTCTGCAGACATAATGTGAGTTTATCAGAGGAAACGCTACGGGTCAGTGGCAGCAGTGTGTGAGTCACAGTCAGCCCACTCATCTCTGTGCCTGCTCTGTGGCTCTGCCTTCTCTTTCACTGTGCCTTCTCTTTCACTGTGCCTTCTCTCAGTAACAGACCTGGGTTAAAATAGTACATATTTTCTTTCAAAAACTTACACTGCACTTTACGGAGTTGACCTGCCTGGCACAATTGAGCAATGGCATGTCCAATTGTGGTATTAGGCAACATTTTTCACATGATCCTTTATCTTCATATACAGTGGGGTTTGACATTATTGAAGCCCTTGATAAAGATGAGCAAAAATAATTAATATACTGAGCTATATTGTATGCTCCCCAAATTTTTGAAAATTATATTATTTTATACTAATACACTCGCTGAAGAGAAAAGGTAAGGGTAAAAATGATTGACACCCCGGTTTTCAATACCTTTCAATACCTGACCTTGCGAGGATAACGGTGCTGAGCTTTTTTCTAAAATGTTTTATGAGTTGGAGAACACATTGGGAGCGATCTTAGACACTTCCGCCATACAGAATCCTTTCAGATCCTTGATATCCTTAGTATGCGCTTATGGACTGCCCTCTTCAATTCAAACCACGTTTTCAATGGGGTTCATGTCTGAGATTGCCATTGCAAAATTTTGATTTTTGTAGACAATTAACTATTTCTTTGTGGATTTTGATGGGTTATTGTCTTGCTAGACGATCCACTTGAGGTCAAGTTTCAGCCTCCTGTCAGAGGCAACAAGGTTTTTGGCTAAAATGTCCTTGTACTGGGTAAAGATCATGATGGCATTGACCTTAACAAGGGCCCCAGGACCAGTTGAGGCAAAACAGCCCCAAAACATCAAAGCTCCACCACCATATTTTACAGTGGGTATGGGGTGCTTTTCTGCTTATGCATTCTCATTTATGAGCTCTATTTTCATGTCATCCAACAAATGTAAATGCCTGGAGTTTGCTAGATGGCATTGGCAATTGGATAGGAACCGGTGCTGTAACGGGGTGCGTACACTGGTGGCAGAGAAGTCAGGCGCAGGAGAGCGAAAACTGATTTACAACGGTGTCCTTTAATAAACATAAAAACCACCGTAAACAGAACAATCAATGAATGGGTCAAACAAAACCCGGTATCTACCAGCATCACGTACACAAGCACTACAAGAAACAATTCCGGACAAGGACATGGGGGAACAAAGGGTTAAATACACAACATGTAATTGATGGAATTGAAACCAGGTGTGAGGGAAGACAAGACAAAACAAATGGAAAATGAAAGGTGGATCGGCGATGGCTAGAAGGCCGGTGACGTTGACCGCCGAACGCCGCCCGAACTAGGAGAGGGACCGATGCTTTGGTCAGATGACATAAAAATAGAGCTCTTTGGCCGGGCACGCCAGTTGTGGGTTTCGTGTCGAAAGGAGAATTTGCAACAAAATCAACATTTTGCAATGGCCATCTCAGTTTCCGGACTTGAAACCCATTGAAAACCTGTGGTTTGAATTGATTAGAGCAGTCCATAGGAGCAGACTTAGGATATCAAGTATCTGGAAGGATTCTTTATTGAGAAATGGTTTAAGATCCCTCTCAGTGTGTTCTCCAACTCATAAAACAATTTGGAAAAAGGCTCAGTGCCGTTATTCTCACAAGGTGAGATATTGAAAGGTATTGAAAACAGGGGTGTCAATATTTTTTACCCCTAACTCTTTGAGAAAAAAATTATATTACTTGTTAAACAAAATTGTTCTCTCAGCAATTGTATTAGTATAAATAATATAATTTCCCAATGTTTTGCAGTATAGAATGTAGCTCAGTATTTCAATGATTTATTTTATGCAGTCATAATTTTGAACCCCGCTGTAAATACCTTGAGACAAAATAATCTGGTAAATGTCATATTTCAACGTTACGGAAGCTTAGAGGGGTACGTCTCCTGACTGACTGTCAGCATTCTGTGAAGGGGAATGTGCATGATGGGAACTGAATAGTGGTGTGCACATTTAGGGAAGGTCTGGTTTGCGTGATGATGTCAGCAAAACTGTCCCTGTCGTTTTTGATCGACATTAAACAACTGAAACAGATATCGTGTTTTGCAGGGCTTTGTGTTCTCATTGCAGACAATTACCCTGTGCACTTATGATCATCCAAACTCCATAGGCATGGTAACAATGAAGAAAATGCAGAAGTTAAAGACATGACATAGAGATACAAGAAGTTTATATCTCAGTTACTGGGATTGATGGCTGTTTTTGTGGTCTTTTTATTCTTTAAAATGAAGTGTAATTTTGTCCCAATTATTCAGTGTTTGAACTATTTACATCTCACATTAGATTGCTTCTAAAAGTTGCTTGGAAACCTTGGTAACCATCATTTAACCTTTATTTTTATTATTATAAAAACATGTTTTTTTACCTTTATTTATACAGGTACGTGAATCAACAAACCAAAATACTGTATGTATTTACAATGACAACATGTCATTAGTCTAGATTAGAGTTGTTATATAATGTAACGTGTTACATAATTCACATTTCACAATTCACATTTTCAACAAAAAAAGGGTGTCTCTCACTTCTTCCTGTAGCAGCAGAAAGTGTAGCTTGCTTACTGAATGGGGTCATCCTCCTGTGGTCTGTAGAGTATTGGACACCAGAAATCTGGCTGATGAAGAAAGTATGGATTAATCAAACAGTACATTAGTAATTTACATATACTGTATCTATTGTTTTACTGAGAAATTAATCTGCACTTTTTCCCTGGGACAAATTATGACAATGTGCAGTACTGTAGGCCACATAAGAAAATCTATGTAATATACGGTATTATACCAATTTAAGATCTCCATCAGTGTTTATCAATGATCTCTGGATTATACAGACCTTCTGAATGAGGGATCTCAGACTGCTTTCCTCAGCTTTCCTGTTCCCTTCCATTCTTGATCTCTTCTTCGGGATCTTAGCATGCAGAAACGCCACCCTGTCCTCAGCATTAGTGGAGAAGAACTGCTCGAACACCATGAGCCTGATCTGTGTGAGCTTGGCAGACATCAGGGCCATGCTGCGAAGGGCAGCTAGTAACACAACCAGAAGCAGGATGGAGTCATAGAGTAGTAGTATGGGTTTAGGAAGGCAACTCCTCTCAAAGATGGACACCTGGTAGGAGAAATCCCTCCTGTTGATCTCCTCTGAAATGGGAACACCAATAACAGTCATGTCTTCCTGAAACAACAATGGTTCAGTAGAGCAACAGGGTTATAGCCTAGTAGCTAGATTGTATTGAATGAATTAATGCAATAAATCATTGACTAAGACTGTATCTTGTTGTGTGTTTTACTAACATAGCTACTTACATTTATGTTCATAATCAAAGGAACATGAAATGGTTCTAGCTCATGAAGTCGCGTTCTGATGACCTCAACTAACCAGAACATGAGTACATCAACACCTATGAACAAGACCCAGGCTAGACAATGGGTGAACACTGGGAAACTGAATTTCAGCATGGCTTTCCCTTCCATGGCACTGAGTCGAGGGGAAGGGATGGTGATGTAGCGTCTGGCCTCCTTCAATGTGAGGGGGAGCACTGGAAGCCTTCCTTCTGCCTTCTGTTTCTCATCAAAATGAGTGAACGTCCTGGTTATGTACACGTTTTCACATTTCTTGTTGTGGCGGTATCTCCTCAAGTGCAGCACTGTGAAGCCCATCAGTAGGAGGAAACTGAAGGCAGAGAAAAGTCTCTGACCTACAGAGGACAGCATGTCCAATGCGGCCAAGATGCTCTTTGCAGTTCCATTCAGAGTCCTCTCACCTCCAACCAGCCTCTCCATCAACTTCTCAGAGTCTCCTCTGGACGTGACCTCCAGATCAGAAACCAACTCCGCCACCCCGAAGTCTGTGAATGCTCTGTGTACGTCGCCGACCCATCTCAACATCCTGACGTAGTTATAGAGCGGTGTGGTGTCGATGGACACCCTCTTGGCCTGCAGGTTGCACACCATACTCCTACTGAGCCCTAGGATGTCCTGCAGTGTGTTCTGGACATTCTTGAGAACCACCAAACTAGTCCCGGCGGTGATGAGAACGTTCTGGCCCTGCCTCATCCCACAAGACAGCACAAACAGAACCCCAAGGCATCGCACCCTCTTAGAGAGGAACAGAGAGGCCCCCACTACTACCCAGCAGGAGCCTGCTATTCCAGCAGCCACCATCAGGCCGTACTGCAGGACATAGAGCAGGTAGAGGAGGAGGATGGAGCTCAGGACGAGACTGAAGGTGAGACAGATGATCAAGAGGACTGATCGGTTTCTCCAGCCCTGCCTGGTGTTTGTTGTGTATAGGTCTGCAGCAGCGGCCCAGGAGCGATACAGGGTTTGTTTCAATTGAGGGCAAGTTGTTTTCATCATTGATGAAATCACAATACCTGAAAAAGGTAGAAAGACAAATATGTGTCTGATAACACCGTAAATCCTTGAAAATTCCATGACTGAAATTGTCTCAGATTAACCTGTGTAGGGGGCAGTATTTTCACGGCCGGATGAAAAACGTACCCAATTTAAACAGGTTACTACTCTGGTCCAGAAACTATAATATGCATATTATTAGTAGATTTGGATAGAAAACCCTCTGAAGTTTCTAAAACTGTTTGAATGGTGTCTGTGTGTATAACAGAACTCATATGGCAGGCAAAAACCTGAGAAAAATCCAAGCAGGAAGTGGAAAGTCAGAATTGTAGTTCTTCTTTTGATTCTCTATCAAAACTACAGTGTCTGTGGGGTGACGTTGCACTTCCTAAGGCTTCCATTGGCTGTCAACAACCTTCAGAAAGTGGTTTGAGCATTCTCCTGTCACTGGGCAGATAAGAGGAGCTCAGTTACTGAGTGGACTGCCTGGCAACAAAGGGATTGGATATGCGCAGTCACGCGAGCGCACCGTTCCTTCTTTTTCTTCTTGAATGAATATGCTATTGTCCAGTTGGAATATTATCGCAATTTTACATTAAAAATACCATAAAGATTGACTTTAAACAGCGTTTGACATGCTTCTAAGTACGGTAATGGAACATTTTCACTTTTCGTCTCTGGTACTGCGCTCGCGCATGTATGCCTTTGGATAGTGACCTGAATGCACGAACAAAGGTATTTGGACATAAATATGGAGTATTTCGAACAAAAACAACATTTCTTGTGGAAGTAGCAGTCCTGGGAGTGCATTCTGACGAAGATCAGCAAAGGTAAGACAATATTTATAATAGTAATTCTGAGTTTAGGTTTCCCCGAACTTGGCGGGTGTCTGTATCGCTGTGATGGCTGAGCTATGTACTCGGAATATTGAAAAATGTGCTTTCTCCGTAAAGCTATTTTAAAATCTGACACAGCGGTTGCATCCAGGAGTAGTCTATCTATAATTCTTTAAATAATTGTTATATATTTTGTCAACATTTATGAGTATTTTTGTAAATTGATGTGCACATCACCGGAGGGTTTTGGTGGGAATACATTTTCTGAACATCACGCGCCAATGTAAAATGCTGTTTTTGGATATAAATATGAACTTTATCGAACAAAACATACATGTATTGTGTAACATAATGTCCTAGGAGTGTCATCTGATGAAGATCGTCAAAGGTTAGTGCTTCATTTAGCTGTGTTTTGGGTTTTATTGACTCATGTCCTTGCTTGGAAAATGGCTGTGTGATTATTTTTGTCTATGTACTCTCCTAACATAAATCCAAGTATTTCCAAAGGGTTCACATACTTTTTCTTGCGACTGTAATTCATTAGGTTAGAACTATGTAATTTCCATTAAACCATTTAATTTCTTTGTAAATATCTGGTCATTTATCTACGTAAAATAAAGTGCTACCCAAGCACACTGAAGAAATAGATTAAAACAAAACAACCAGGCATTCAGAAAGAATAATCAAATAATCTATTAAAACCTGTTGGGGACCCCTTCCTGCTCTGATCCCACTAACGGGATTTATTGACAAGATACCATGGCGGGAAATTCAAAACTGCAAGAATCTAATAATTTCAATTTCTCAAACAATCAACTATTTTTCACCATTTGAAAGATAAACATCTCCTAAATACAACCACATTGTCCGATTTCAAAGAGGCTTTACGGCGAAAGCATAAAGTTAGGTTATGTTAGGAGAGTACATTGAAAATAGCTGTGTGTAATGTTTTGTCAATTCAAAGACAGGCGTCACCAAAAGCAGAAAACCAGCTAAAATTATGCACTAACCTTTGACAATCTTCATCAGATGACACTCCTAGGACATTATGTTATACAATACATGCATTTTTTGTTCCATCAAGTTCATATTTATATCCAAAAACAGCATTTTACAGTGGCGGTGAAATTCAGAATCATTTTTCCTTCAAATGCTTCCGGTGAATCAGCGTTACAATTTACAAAATTACTATTCGAAAACATTGGTCAATTATAATATTGTCATTCAAAGAATTATAGATTAACATCTCGTAAATGCTACCGTATTGCCACATTTCAAAATAACTTTACTGGGAAATCACACTTTGCAATAAACGGGGTGCTATGCTAAGAACAATAGGCTAGGATATACAGGTTAGCACCATCTTGGAACCATCTAATATCAATAATACTATTGTAAATAATCCCTTACCTTTGATTATCTTCATCAGAAGGCACTTCCAGGAATCCCAGGTCCACAACAAATGTGGTTTCTTTCGACAAAGTTCATAATTTATGTCCAAATACCTCCAAGTTGTTCCATGTTGTTAGCGCGTTCAGTAGGCTCCTCAAAATGTAGGGCGGGGGGGGGGGAAAGTCACGACGAAAAGTAAAAAAAAAAATCTATTTATGTTCGTTCAAACATGTCAAACGTTGTTTAGTATCAATCTTTAGGGCCATTTTTAACGTGAAACATCAGTAATATTTCAACCCGACCTCTCCTGTGTCTTGAAAAACGTTTTGAAAAATGTCTCGCCTCAGATGAACGCGCATGTGCGCGCAATAATGAAGTGACGACATCCCAGGGACGTCAACTTCCCTTCCTTGTCATCCGGTCTCTGTTCATCATAGACGCTTCAAACAACTTTATAAAGATCGTTGACATCTAGTGGAAGCCGTAGGAAGTGCAAAATGAATCCTTTGTCACTGTGTGATCTATTAGCAATGACTCGAAAATAGTACAGCCACAAAATTCTCATTTCCTGCTTGTATTTTTCTCAGGTTTTTGCCTGCCATATGACTTTTGTTATACTTACAGACACCATTCAAACAGTTTTAGAAAATTCAGAGTGTTTTCTATCCAAATCTGTTAATAATATGCATATCCTAGCTTCTGAGTTGGTGTAGGAGGCAGTTAAAAATTGGCACATATTTCTTTCAAAATTCTCAATACTGCCAGGGGCGGAAATCACGGGGGGGACGGGAGGGACACGACCCCCCCATCCTGGGAAAAATATGATTTGTCCCCCCCAATATATCACTGAAACATAACTATGTAATTTAAATAATATTAATAATATGCAATGAAAGCAATTGTGCTGATTATAGACACTTAATAGCGCGTTTTTAAGTTTCAAAAGATTGCAACCCCCCCACCCTTTTCCTCACAATGGTTTGATCCACTGCCAGTTCCTTAGCTTGCTACGTAACTGACGTGAGGTTAATCCAGTCAATCGCGCACACACACTAGCTGAATATGCAGAGCTAGCGCGCAAATATTAACTATTAAGCTAGCTAGTAACTATTCCATTTATGTGGCGTCGTCAAAGATGGAATCAGCATGCAGATGATGTAAGTTAGTGCTTCAAAGTCTCTGTGATAAGGTTAGCGATAAACTGAAATCCAAACTGAACAGAACTACACTCTCTTCTACCATTGTCTTAAATATTGGCCGGTGAGCGCGTTCCTGTAAGACGTTGAGTCGCAAGCTAGCGCGAGGACGCGCTCTTTGAAAGGAGGGAGTAGTGTAACGACCCTGGGTTTATAAGCGCGGAAATCGACTCTGCCGCTCCAGCATGCTTTTGCGGCACAGTCGATAGCGCGCCGGACTTCGGGCTAGAAGGTCGAGGGTTCGAAACCTGCTCCCTGCTGTTTCATTGCAATATATTTAATGGTCTCATTGCAAAAGCTAAATTGTCGCAAGTGAACTTTTATTTATTTATTTTATTTCACCTTTATTTAACCCGGGTAGCAAAGATTATAGCAAACACCACTGAAACTGAATTGGTGCTCGCTAGCTTTGCAAATTCAGCTATTGTTGGAAGCCAGCCAATATGAAACAAACTATTAAAATTACAAAAGGTTGCAGCATATGTTGTGTAAATGGTGAACTCATACAGCTGTCAACTCTTGTCATTTTAATCCGTTTCACATTTGCTAGCTACCTTTTAGATCGAAGCCCATATAGAATGATAGAAGATGATAGAAGCCCATCTCCTACTGTAAATAACCTACACACTGTGTGTGTGTGTAGCCAGCCAGCCAGCCAGCCAGGTAGAAAAATGGCAGAAAAATAAAAGACGGACATCAGAGTATTTTTCAATACACCAAAACGCATAGTAAGAACCCTAGTAGCCTAATATCTGAAAGACTAGTTGATAAAATGTTCATAAGAAAGAAATGAAATTCTAATGGAAATGTTTCACAATGATGTCATTAGGCAGAGCAGGCAACAGATGGCACACAGACAGCAGAGTTGGGGACAGATATGCAGGGACAGACTGGCAGAGACAGGGAGTCTCAGGTAAGTTTGTTGAGTCTTTGTTTGGCAACATTATGAAAGGTTCTCAATTTTTTTGACTTGTAAAATAGGAACATAATTGGAAAATGCCATGGATACCCCCACTCTCAACTTAAACTGGTGACTGAACTAAGATTTGTTAAAGGCAATGGTATTGCTGTTGTGATTAGTTGTGTAGTTTTGGGTACCGGTAGTTAGGAGTACGGAAAACACCTTATTTCTTTGGTTCCTCAATATACATTTACCATATTACAATGTAGGCTATGTGTTACAGCACTACTTTTGGTGTCCCCCTCAGGAATTGCTCTTGAGAAAATTTCATGTAATTGTCCCCTCCAAAGTTGATATCAGATTTTCGCCAATGAATACTGCCCCCTAGCCCCAACAGGACTGAGATATGCCTGAAATCCAAGAGGATAAATACATATGATTTCATTTGATTTATCATTTCCATAAACATTTTGGGTGAAGTTTAGCATGACATATAATTAGAGGGAACCAAAAGTTGTTTTAATGCTACAGTAACTGTTGACTATATTGGGCAGACACTGGAGTGTCCAACCTTATACCTTAAACATAGTTTTTCATAACCATCCACCATACTTTGTAAAGCATTATTAGAGCCTCACAAATTCAGTATTATCACAACACAGTGTCTCTCTTACCTGCTGGTCATGTGTGGTATGTCTGTATAGTAGACTATGTGAAATGATAAGCAGAACTCTCAAACTTTCATACCAATTTTAACCTCAACACTTACTCATTTCCCATTTAAAATGTCAGAACTTAGTCACCTCCCAGTTATCATCGCAATGGAGGAGTCGCTCACTTAACTGTCTAACCACACTACAGGAGTTCATCTCAACAAACACGTGAAGAATAAACTCAAAATACAGTACCGTCACTGTTGAAGTAAAGTATTTTGTGATAGGTGGTTAAATAACTAACTAACTAACGTACTTAATTACTTACTTACTTACTATTCAAGTAGTACAACCTTCAAGCATAAAGCATTGTTGGTCATTCCAACATACCACTCTACACAGTTGAATATTGTGTGTTAAAAACAGTAAAAGAGGAACTTTATTTTTAGTTATGTAGTAAAATGTATTCCTGGCTCTCTCCAAAAGTATAGGTTGTTCTTTCATCTGTAGTGTTGCCAAATCATTTAGTGGAAGCACAACTTTGCACTCATATGAGGGGAAGTGGAACTGACTGCTCCTTCTTGTCTCTTAACTTCCCCCAGCTTGACCTAAGTCTTGATTTGTTCACATGCTGTATACAGTTCTGAAAGACAAAACAAATGATCTGTAGAGTAGACTGTCGTATAGGTTGGAACCATTAGTGGGACACAAAGGTTGTGACCTCCTTTTTACTCCCAACCTACCTGGAGAAACAAAGATAGTAATGTGTGGATGTTGTGGAATAACCTACCTGGAGGAATAAAGATAGTAATGTGTGGATGTTGTGGAATAACCTACCTGGAGGAATAAAGATAGTAATGTGTGGATGTTGTGGAATAACCTACCTGGAGGAATAAAGATAGTAATTTGTGGAACAACCTACCTGGAGGAATAAAAATAGTAATTTGTGGATGTTGTGGAACAACCTACCTGGAGGAATAAAAATAGTAATTTGTGGATGTTGTGGAATAACCTACCTGGAGGAATAAAGATAGTAATGTGTGGATGTTGTGGAATAACCTACCTGGAGGAATAAAGATAGTAATGTGTGGATGTTGTGGAATAACCTACCTGGAGGAATAAAGATAGTAATGTGTGGCTGTTGTGGAACAACCTACCTGGAGGAATAAAAATTGTAATTTGTGGAACAACCTACCTGGAGGAATAAAGATAGTAATGTGTGGATGTTGTGGAACAGGAAATAGTCATGCCCAGATAGATACAAATTATTTTGTATGTTGATATTGTTCGCTGGTACTCAGTTTCAGTGTAATATCCATTTTTTATTTGAAAAATAACTTACATAAATCTCTGTACTCAACCATACTTCACCAAGACATAGCCTTGGCATAAACACATTGCACCAAAACAAAAGAAAGAAAAGGCATTCAAAAGGGTAAATAACATATGTCTTTGTCATCATGTGAGACATTATTCCTATTCCAAAATATTGTATTCATCTATTTGTGTTTGCTTGTTTTATTCAAATTTCTAATATGTACAATGTAAATCAAAAATGAAAGTATATAGCTTGTTATAGCAACAAGATATTAGATGGACATTAGAATGTATTGGTTTAACATGGAAAAGGAATAACGTCTCAGTTTATTTTCATTCAGACATAACTGTAAGATTCATATACCTCCCATACACAAGAAGCATTTATAATTACTAAAAATAAAAAATAAACTGGTCTTGGCTTATAAATAAACTAATAAAAATATATGAAATTAATTTTATTTTCACAAAAACAAAAAAACAAAATTCATATTGTGTGGCAATATCCCATGTTGTTTGACCTTGTGTTTTGCTCATTCTCACAAACAGTGCCTGAACTACACAGCAATATACAGTACATAAGTTGTATGTTTGCCGCTTCTTGCTTGGATATAAATATCCTTCTTGCTGTACCAATACAGATTATTTTTGCATGTTAGTTAACAATACTGAAATAAAATACACTCGCAACCATAACTTTTTTGTCAACCTCCAATGAATATAAAATATTTGTCCTTGTCATTCTTTTTTAAAAAGTGGAAATAAAATATGATCTAGGGGTTAGTGGAATGTTTTGTTAAAACGTTTTAACAGTTTGGCCATGAAAGTAACTAATTCATTTGGTGTAGAATTCAATTGAAGGTGAGGGGGAAAAGTAACGAAGTTGACATGCACTGTACAAGAAACTGCAAAAATCCCAAATATCCTCTTTATCAAAACATGCTGAGTAACTTTAAGGTGTGTCCCAGCCATGTTGCAGAAAATCCTTTTCAACATGCTTGTTAAACAAATCCCCAAAAAAGACATATTGAAACGATACAGAACTGTAAAAGAACCAACAGTCCTGAAACTCTGGACAATATCAGGGGGATGCCCTGGGACAAGGGAGAAAAAGAGACGTGTACAATTTGCACATAATGTTTATCTTTATAAGGCTTGTAAACCTTTACAATGAAATAAATAATTTACATTTATTTTCATCATCACTTTGTCACATAAACAGTTTTTTTTGTTAAATAACGCCAAAAGTTTTTATTTTACTTTCTCTTACTGTATGTCTGCCAAACACAGACTTATGTTATGGATGGTCTAAAGAATGATAAACAATGTGTCTTTTTTTATCACGCTGTTGCATTCACTCCCCTTTGAAAACCATGCACTAGTGAAATTTATATTTAAAAATAATATAAATTGTTGAAAATGGCTGATCTGTTTTATTTGTTTTTCTTCTCTTTTTTTGCAAGTCGCAGCCTCAAGAAAATAATTTTCATTTTTTTTTCAGCTAAATTTTTGTCCATGCAAAAAAAAACTTTTTTTTTTTTTTTTAATCTTCATTTAAATGTCATACAATATATCAACAGAGAAATAATAATGTTAGGTCATAAAAGTTAGTCTTGTTGTGGGTTCTGATCAATAGATTCTGGAGTGTCGATAGTACAGTAGCCACTTCTGTATTGCCTTTAGTAACTTTAGTATTGTCTCTCTGGTGTGATCTACTACCTATAGGTATTATGACTAGGGCCTCATATTCGGAGTTTGAGCTTTAGTTGGGACACCCCACCTCTCCAATTGCAATGATCCTCATAGCTCCATTTAAACATCTAGCTAGGTCTGTTGGCTTGGCGTGACCAAGCTTCTGGACAGGACAACACTGTCAGTCACCCCTTCAGGTATACAAGTACATCGACAATAAAACAAACAAAAAACCCAAAAATTAATTATAAACAAAAACATGTATTTTTCATTCGAAAAGGGCTTCTGTAGAACTCATCGAGCGGGTTCCCAGTTCCAACCCCCATGGCTTAAGATTAGATGAAAACCTGGAATCGCTCGATTTAGAGACAATTCCTCGTGCTAAGGAGTCCGTTACGGCCTTCCAATCTGAGCTGGCGCTCCGACCCGGCCGAAGGAGCGACGCGCGCTACGCACAATGTGTGCGACATTTTGCTCAAAACACAGGATCACGTTTGCACCCCTAGAAACAGGCTCAGAAGACACAACATCAAGCATGCAGTGTAACCAGGGGGCGTGACCTGTCTGTCGCAGCATGTTTAACCTCAACACTGGGTGCTGCTGCTACAACAATGCTATCAGTCCACACACTGCTATGACCGGCTATCCAATGACGTTTGGGAAGCTCTTCTTGTCAAGGGGGCCAGGGTAGGGTCCACCAATGAGGAAGGAGGAAAGAGCTTGAACCAGCCAATCACCATGTTAGACAGGTCCAGCTCATCTAAAAGTATCTGAACCGCTCCCATAAAGGATTTATGGTCCATGCGTCCGTAGTCTCCCCATACGATGATCTGTGGAGAAGACATGTTAATATAATATTTTATTATAGAAATGTTTAGAAATGATGTGTGAACTGTGAAGTATTTATCAAGGCCTTGTAGAACGTAGAAGTTTACCTGTAGAACTTTCCCTCCAGGAGCCTCTTCGAACGGCAGTTGCTGCTGGTAAAGGGGATCCAAGGTTTTTCTTGCTACTTTTGTTTTCTTTTTGGCTATGCAGGCTCCGTTTTCCAAAAGATACACTTTTACATACGGTGCTATGAAGAGAGAGAGAGACAGAAGAGTTACAATACGATTGGCAGCATTGTCAGTTGGTTCAAGCTCTGGTTACCGTAGTGACCAGTTGGTATTAGCATGAAGTTCGGGGCTGTGGGTTCTATTCTATTCTACTCACATACAGGATACAAAAAATGTATGTACTCACGGTACTGTAAGTAGCTTTGGATATATGTGTCTGCTAAATAGCATATATTAATATATTATACATCGTGTAGTAAATTACCTGGCAGTGCCTTGGAACCTGGTTTTCCCACAAGGCCACGGGCTCGGATCACTTCCACCTCCAGCGCTCCTTTCTTGTCCACGATTCCAATCTGGATGTCACCTGAACAACACACACCACAGCCAACACAATGTCAACACTCCATTCACACAATACAGATATCCCTTCCGTATGGGATGGGGTCGCTAAAGGCGTCTTGACACGTAAATCAAATATATAATTCATTCATTCACTCAGAATCTCTTGATACAACATTGTTCCAGGAATCTGATCCACCCACCCATGGGTGGTGTAGCTAGCGTCTGTCGTCCAACCAGCTGGGCTGGGCCTAGTCCATCCAGGAAGTCAGAGAACTGGGCGTCGGAGGACAGCCTCACACCAGGGAAGATCAGGCTGGAACGGAAGGGAGAGATGACACAGGTAACTATGGAGACTAAAGAAGAAGGCCTCAAAGCTTGAACTTGCTTATTTAGAGTTGGCAAGATCCAAAAAAAGACAGGAAATTCAAATGAGCACCCCAAACCTACATTTGACCTGTTGATGACTTCAATGAGACTTCTTGTAATAAGTGAAAATGCTATGTCTACAATTAACCTACGCATACCAATGTGATAATGTGCATTGGGGGGATGTACATTATCACATTGGTATGCGTTAGACTTCACTTACTTTCCCTCGGAGCTGTAGCTGTTCATGCTGCCGTCGGTGGACTCTCTGCTGGCCTGCCGAGTCATCCTGCTCCTCATCTCTACGGCCAAGCCCGTCTCTGTGCTCCGCTGTACGGTGCTACGAAGCTTCTTCCCACCGGCTTCTGGACAGAACGGAGGGACAGAGCGGGAGAAAGAGATAGAGCGAGGGAAAGAGAGAGAGGGGGAAAGAGAGAGCAGGGGGAGAAATAGTTAATACATTGCTCTCAAGTGTGTGCTTTGCTTTCGAATTACATACAGTAGGTTAATTGTAGACATAGCATTTTCACTTATTACGAGAAGTCTCATTGAAGTCATCAACAGGAAGATCACACTTCCACTCTATGGCAATTCTACCATGCACCCTATTCTCAGAGCACTGCAACTTCCATGTGATAATTTAGCAAAGAGACTTATTAAACATAAAGTGCCATATTACAATATCTACAGAAATATATTTTTTAAAACAGTTGTGTGCGCGTACGTGTGTGAGTGTGTGTACATGTGTGTGTGTATGTGTGTTCGTGTATGAATGGGCTAAACAGAAGAAGACCATGTACATCCCTCTTCCTGCCATGCCAGAGCACCGGCTGCCTGCTCTGCAGGGTTCTTGCTCTAGCTTAGAGTCTCTCTCTCTCTCTCTCTCTCTCTCTTTCTCTCCCCCCTCCATCCCTCTGTTCCACCTAGGACCGTTCAGTGTCTGGACTCCCACAACTGATACAAGGAGACAGCTGACCGCCCTCATTAGACCCGCTGAACATCTCCTCCAATCTATGTGACAGCAGGCCCTGTGTAGGGCACATGGCCAGGACGTGGCTGGAGCTGCGTGGGGCCTGGAGAGCCAGGAGAGGGATATACTGGAGGTAACTGTAGGAGCAGGTACTGGTACTAGTACAAGTCAGCCACTGCAGAGCTCTACACAAGTCACATGACAGGGCTTTTTTGCAGAGAACTAAAGAAACAAAATGGCCGTTCCTTCAAATAAAAAAATGCATACGGGGTACACCGGACTTATTAAAAGTGTCAAATGGTAAAAGGTGAACTAATGGGTCTGTCTTGTCTCTCAGTAAGGAATGCAGGAAGCAGAGTTATTGAGTTCTAGCAGTGTTATTGTTTAACTCTGAGGATAACCAGGGTAAAGAGAACGAATGTAAAGAGAGCTAATTTATGTGTCAAGCATGACCACTGGACACACACTGTCAGGGAATGCACGTCAACATAGAGAGTGAATGTTCCTCACTCAATGTTTACATACGTAACAGTGGTTCTGCTTTATCACAGGAACAACCTTTCTGAGGGCAACACACAGAGGGGGTAATAAAGCCCTCTATAACCAAGACTTCTTACAGTTTGAAGACCGCTCAACAATTCCCCATACTCTGTATTCAAATAAACTGCAAGTAATCTGGCATATATTCATATTGTCCTTAATGCAATTTCCCTCTCTGTAACTTAGAATGTGTGTGTGTGTGTGTGTGTGTGTGTGTGTGTGTGTGTGTGTGTGTGTGTGTGTGTGTGTGTGTGTGTGTGTGTGTGTGTGTGATTTCAAATGCCTTAATTATACTCTGGCTACTGTCCCTGCCTGCAGCTCCTCTCACTTCCTGTCTGTCTGCCTGCCTGCCTGCCTGTCTCCCATCCACAGGAAGTACAGACTCTTAGACTCAGAGGAAGATAAGCCTTTATTACTCAAGCAGGCCCTCACTGCTGAGGCCAGAACCCTGGCATCTCAGCTATTCAATGACATCCGCCTCCTCAGCACTGACAAAGCAAACTGGATTCAGAGAAGCTGACAGTGACGTCTAAAGGCATCTAAAGAGCTGCCAGTGTGACAGACAGTCAGGCTGCTGCTATGCAGCGACCACCTAAACACAATCAATAAGCGATGTGCTGAATGATCAGCTGAATGAATAAATGAACATTCATTCAGCTAAATCAAAGCTAAGGTCAACCTGACCACTGTATGTACCGCGGTTAGCATGCATATGGTTGTATCTGAGGTCATTATGGATGGCAATACCAATAAAGGAGGAGAAGCTAATCTATGAAATTGCTTTTTAATGGCCAGCCAACAGTTTTTAATGATGCAGTTTATACCTCATTGGAGTAATGCTGAATAAAGGTGTGTGATTATGATGAGACTGTAGGTGCCATGAGCCAGGCCACACACACACACACACACACACACACACACACACACACACACACACACACACACACACACACACACACACACACACACACACACACACACACACACACACACACACACAGGCTTTGCCGTTGTCATGGTTTGTTATTAAGGTAGAGTATTAAAAAGATTACGGAGTGGATTTTATAAAGCTCACCCAGACAGATATATTCAGTCAAATGAAGCTACTACCATTGAAAGTGCATTCCATACACATCATTAAACTCCATATCCCACTAAAAGGGAAAACAATATAGAAAAATATGTATTCTGGAAAGAGATAAGGATCTGTGAAAGACAGAAAAAAATGTAAAGCATTCAGAAAATGCTGCGGTGCATCCAGCCCTAGCCGTGAAACACTCCTCAATGAAAATGCGTCACTTTGGAGTGGTAGAGATATATGGGCTCTGGGAAAATCATAAAATGTAATTTTCCCAGAGCCCATCTAGATGCTAGAACAAAACCTTAATTTGAGGAACTATTCTCTGCTGGAGTCCTAAGATACTCTAAGATACTGTCTTCACGTAACATAAACTACACATCACCTGCAGTGTCACTTCCATCCGATCAAATGACTTTACAAACTTCATCAATACAGTTCGTGTCATCTGGGAGAAATGTTTATGAACAGCAACTTGATTGGAAACACATTTCGGGTCGACAACTCTAGTACCTGTAACTCCAGGTAAGGAAGCATTAGAGTCAGTATCTACCCAGAAAGGAGATTGAGATGAAGGGGGCTGGAGACATTTCTACCGTATTATCTCAACATTCCAGTGGATCATGTCTATTTCAGAGGAGTCTATTAAAGTCTATTTATAGGAGAAGGGTAATACAATCCCCCTAACCCAGCTAATACAAGCACAGCTAATACAATCCCCCTAACCCAGCTAATACAACCATAGCTAATACAATCCCCCTAACCCAGCTAATACAAGCACAGCTAATACAAACCCCCTAACCCAGTTATTACAACCACAGCTAATACAATCCCCCTAACCTAGCTAATACAAGCACAGCTAATACAATCCCCCTAACCCAGCTAATACAACCACAGCTAATACAATCCCCCTAACCCAGCTAATACAATCACAGCTAATACAATCCCCCTAACCCAGCTAATACAACCACAGCTAATACAATCCCCCTAACCCAGCTAATACAACCACAGCTAATACAATCCCCCTAACCTAGTTTTATGAAAACATCCTATCTGGATTATCAAACATATTCTCAACACCCACTCAGAAATAAAACAGCTATAAACACACACACACACACTATACACTAGAGACGAGGTTAACACAATATCTAAATCTATTCTACCGCCCACACCAAAACAAATAGTGATTCATTCCAATCGGGACAAGACAAGCATGCTTGCCATTGGTAAGTGAAGTCGATGAGGGAGCCAGACAGTGTTTCAGAACAGAACATCAGATCTAAATCAGTAGCCAATGACACGAACAGGGAAGTAGCTACTGAAGTACGAGAAGCCTCTCCAAAAACACACTGAGCATGCCCATCCACCAGCAACACAGTACTGTACCACAGCTAATACTACGACAGCCTCCACCCTCCCCGTGCTCCCTCTCCCCCGTCAGGTCATCAGTCAACCATCAGTCCATCCCTCCCTCCCTCCCTCTCCTCTATCCCCCGCTCCATCTCTCTCCACCCCTCCAGCCCTTCGTCTGCTCCCTCTCTTCCTGCTGCCCCTCTCCCTCTCCCTCCCCCATCCCATCCCATCCCATCACTTTGCACCCTCTCCCATCCCTCTGCTCCCTCTCTCCCCCCTCAGCTCCTGCCTCTATCCCCCCTCAGCTCCTGCCTCTCTCCCCCCTCAGCTCCTGCCTCTCTAAATCCTCAGCTCCTGCCTCTCTCCCTCGAGCAGCAGCAGAAGCTGTGTGTGTCTGCCTCAGTGTCCCAGGGTTAGAGCCATCTCGTCTTACCTCCGTCCTCCTCGTCAAAGGAGTTCATGCAGGGGAAGTAGTTGGCCAGCGCCTCGAACGACGCAGACAGGCTCATCTTGCTCTGGGAACGCTGCATGCGCATCCCGGACCCCGGGGCGCCAGCCGCTGCAGTGGCATCATGCCCCTGCCTACCCATGGTCACTGATCACCTACTGATCACCTGAGTCAAGTCGCCTTCTAGCGGAGGTTACAGGTCTCCAGACAGCTCTACCGTGCACCGAGAGTATAACTGAAGTACTGGTTGAACGCTGAAGCCCAAGAGCAGACTATGGTGCTGTAGTAGCAGAATGGCTCTCTGATGTAGCTCTTTGTGTTGTCTCCCTGTGCTGCGTAGAGTGAGACTGGGTCGAGAAAGAGCTTGCTTGCTTCTCTGCGCTATGTGCCTGCTACTCAGCTCCACTCCCCCCTCTCCTCTTCTAACGCAATTGGGAGAAGGGGGGGGGGCAAACTGCATCCTCCTCAGCCAATCAGAGGGCTCGCTGCTCAGGCGCACCTCGGCTGCCTCTCCAGGCAAAGGAGCTCTACCCAGAGATACGACTCACTGAACCTCACTAGCACCTCTCTCTCTCGCACACACGTACGGATGCACAAACACACACACACACACACACACATGCATGCACAAACACACATACACACACACACAAACGCAAAGACATAGAGGTCCCTGTGACAGCCAGTCATTAGGGGCATAAACAACCCTGACCAGCTATTCCACAGAGAGGGGGGTGGGGGGGGTGGGGGTGGGGGGTGGGGGGGGGGGTGTTGGCCACGTGCCGGTCACTCACAGTTCACGTGATAGATCTCCATCCCCCTCCCACCCCCACTCCCCAGCAGCGCAGTTCTCTTCAGTGTTTTTCCACCAAAGATTGCAGCAAACCCCATGTAGCCAGCTATCCCATTCTCTGTTTACATACCCATGAATCATCAGTACCTCGGCTCTGAAATTAATGCCATTATCGAAGGAGAATTCACTTGAGCTAGTTCAAATTTACCATCTATTAAAAAATTGTCATTTGTGAGAGAATCTCACGAAATGGCTGTCAACCGAATTCTTGTCTTTGAGACCACTTCCTTCAACATCATTTCAAGCACCTACGCTACAACATGGACTGTTTGAATTAGTCGCCATAAACACTACAGAGTTCATTATGGCCACCTCTGGCATCTCTCTCTTCAACCTGAGGCAACAGACATCCTCTAAACAGCTCACTTTAGTACTGGGAGTGTGTGTGCTGGGACAAGTTTGGACCAGCTTGGACCATCCAGCCAGAACCACTTCAGTCCAGATCTCACAGGTGGTTCCTAACACCCTTTACAAAGTTTCTGAGCACAGTAAAATTAGATTGGAATGGCATGTGGGAGAGATGCCCTCTATACCAATCTAGGACATCAGGCTTGGTGAAGAGAGAGCCAAAGTGTCTGTAGAGGCAGGTTATCACTGAAACAACAGACAGCTAAATTGTGCTGTTTTAACTATCTTGTCAGAAAACCAACTGATGTGCTTTTTCTCAGAGAAACTGGCAGAATAGACACAGTACTGGCCAATTACTGAACAAGCACGGAGCTGCTCTCCTTTAAATATAGCATACCTCTGGGCTACAGTCCCTCACTGGGAATAAAAGTCCTCACTAAGAGAAACACTGCAACCTATTTCCACGAAACAAAATCACCCCATTTCCCCTTTTTGTCCATTGAATGACATGTTCTCATCTAGGTCAGATGAACTAGTAAAGGAAATTAGACAGAAGAGAAGAACACCGTCTGAACCAACTGGGTCATTTTAATGCATCATCTGACTGTAGCAGTTTGGAATATGATAATGATTTGACCAGACTGAGAGTTAAATATGCGTACTAAACTCTTTTGACTTTCGTGTAAATCCCGAATTGTTCTTAACGGGACACATTTACCTTTTTAAGAGCACTAAAGTCAGAATACAAGTCATTGTGTGTTAATGAGGATCCTGCTAACACCTCCTACGTATCACAACCATCAGACACACACCATTAACGTTGAGGAAGGTGATCCGGCTCTGAGAGCCAGAGGCTTCATGTTTTGGAGTGGCACTATTGTAAAGTGGTTGTTCCACTGGATATCATAAGGTGAATGCACCAATTTGTAAGTCGCTCTGGATAAGAGCGTCTGCTAAATGACTTAAATGTAAATGTAAATGATACACAGCTTTGTCTTTACCTAGCAACGCACAAGCAGCATTACCATAACAACCCAGAGCTACTGTAAAACAAGGGTGTGAAAGATTGACAGGAACGGTCCAGACGTTCTGGTAAGTGGAATGGTACGTGTCTCACTGACCATGTGACTGTGATTGGCATTCAACGAAAACAACACGTTATGCAGGTGCCGTGTGCCACAACTTTTCACCTTCGGTGTAGCCAACCCTCCACCTTCCACCCAACCAAGGATCAGTCCCAAGAGATGACGTAAAGACCAATGACCAAGCTGTTGAATACAATGCACAGACTCGTCTGAAGAAAATTAGGTTGATTACATAACTAGTTGGTTTATTTCCCACATGTCTGTCTGTGTAGATCTGGTGTCCACAAATAGAGTGCACATCACACTCCTTTCAGAGGACAAAAAGTAAATAAATGAAAGCCAGGGGCTGAAATCTCATTAATTGTCAAATATACTGCACATGAGTAAGAAAAGGTCTCTATGTATTGAATTAATTCATATTAATTAATGCAGCAAGTTAAAAGTCCGGCTTTAGAATAAAGCATAGAAGGTCATTTCAACTCTTTTAAATGACAGCTGGTGAAGAAACTAACTTTGCTCTACATTATCTTCATTTCTGTATTCAGTTTTCTGTCCAACACTATCCTAAGGAAACAGAGCATTAAAGCCCCACTGATCAATTAGTCTACAGTAGAGGTCTATGGGCCTAAAGTAGATGCCTACAGACTTGGGTCAAATACAGAACATATGTGAAATACTTGGTCTTTGTTTGATTTTGTTTGCCTGGTACAATGGAACCAATGATATAGTGCACACTTCAAATCAAGCGCACCTGAAACACTTTCAATATGCATTCTGACCGTGGTCTGGAAGTCCATAGACCTTCTACCTTATAAGACTGTACAGCAATGACCGTCTCAACATCTTTGACTCTTTCCCAACAACATGTACAATTGTTTTTCAGATGAATTAGTCATTGCTTCACAGACAGAGATGTGTGTTTTATTACGATCAAAACAGCAAAAAGACGACAGATAGTCGGGAAAATAATAGCACCTCACATGACGGGAATCCCAAGAACGCTACTCATCAGATGATAACAGCAAGTCCGGGGCATAATAACTCTGAAGTGACGCGGGTGGTGAGCAGCAACATAAAGACATCAAAGACTGGTTGGTCTTTGGGGAAGAAAACATGTGTGATTGATGGCGCAGGGTGAAGCCAAGCGTTACACAGAGAAACAGAACCAGTCAGTCTGCAGAGTGTAAACAGCCTAACGGAGCTGTCCTGTCCTGTCCTGTCCCCTCTGTTTCCTCTCTCTCTAATGCCCAGTCCACCACCGTCATACAGACCAGCACAACAGCAGCCCTCAGACCATACAGCTAGGGCTATATTGGCAACTGATACAATACAGTCATACATACACACACAAACACACACAGCAGCCCTGGCGGTGGGGAAGTACATCTTTCCTCCAGCTCCTGGCTCTGAGAGCTACCTGCCATCTGCCACACCAACACTACAGGACTGATTCAGGTCATCCTGGTGACCACAAACGGAAACCACAATTAGCTTCATAAAGGAGAACGGATTTGAAGACTAATCATAATGATATCATGTCACATTGTATAATATCATATTGTATTGTTTTGTATTGTTTCAAATCACATCAGATTAGATCACATGACATACATATAGGGTGGGAGGGGAAGCCAAGGTATGGAGATGAGATCAGTATCTCAGTTTGATCCAACAGCTCATTCCATTTCACAGAGGTCAGTCAGTTAGTCAGGTAAACTGTACAGTTACAGTCAGAGGAACTACAGGATGGAAAGTCCACTGACGCCAAGGAAACCAAAAGAGGCAGATTTCTGGGAAGAAGAGAGTGTAAAAGAGAGTTATGGTTTGGATACTTGTCAACGCTACATTAACACTGACATTGAGCCCTAGTCATTAACACACATTAGCCCTACGCGTTGTTTCCAGGAACCAATGTAATCCTTCAGGTCTCAGACAAGGTCACACAAGTGTTTTCAACAAACCACCCGTTACACACGCACGCACACACGCACACACAGAGCTTACAGTATGTAGTTCACACCTTCATCAGTTTGTGAGGAAAGTGTGACGTGTGTGGAGGTGGACACACAAGGTAAGGTGAAGTAGGAACACACTGAGCTGTATAAAGACAGCAGCAGCACAGTGACTACCTGTACTCAGTGGTGTGAATACACTGACAGACAGAGAGGGAGAGGGAGAGAGAAAACGAGAGAATGAGAGAGAAAACCAGAGAATGAGAGAGAAAACGAGAGAATGAGAGAGCGAAAGATGTTATGACAGCCGAGGGATGGCGTTCAGAGTCATTCAGAGTCAAGATAATCATCTATATTTCAACTTGCAATCACGTTTCACATTCCACTCCCTCATACAGTATACATATGCATCAGTAGTGTTATGATACAGAGTATCATACCTCATACCAATGAAAACAAACTGTTTTGTTTGAGTGACATGTGGCCTGTGAAGGCAATATCATGGATATGTCATCATCAAACAAAATACTAGTTAAAAAGAAAACAAGAACATTTCCCAACAGGAATAGGACATTGAAAAACCCAACTGTTGGTGACTAAGAGGATATAGACATCAAATAATACATTTTGACAGATTGCTCATAGCTCTTCCTCATTGACAAACAGTATTATTACACATTGGAACACAGTGGGAGGACAGAAACAGAACATCTTTAGCTGTGGTTAAAACCGAGGTGAGTGAGTGATATGTTTAGCACAGCTGTGTTGAAGGTCTGTCTGTGGGCAGTCAGTCTGTCAGTCTGTGGTCGAGGGAAGAGCTGACTTGGTGACACGGGAGCCATATGCTAGGGGAAGGGGCATGGGGTGAGTCACGTTCCAAGCTGACAGACTAACGGGCTGTCAGTGGATGAGACGTTTACCAAAAAACAACAGTGTTATCTTACGTAAGCTGATTGGCCAATGGAAAAGCTGCTTCATGGATGGATCATCCCTTTTCTATAATTCAATGGCACCCTATTCCCTATGTAGTGGAGTAGTTTTGACCAGAGCTATAGGCCCTGGTGAAAAGCAGTGCACTATAAAGGTAATAGGTTGCTATTTGGGACGAAGCCTAGCTTTTTCTGGGGAACCTGGATGTTGTAACGAGGTGACCTATTAACGAATGGCAACACAGTCAACAGCAGAATGAAACCGAAAAAGACCACACAGCTTAGGGAGCGAGTGGGACAACTGGGGAAAACCTTACTAGTCATTATTTGAATAGTCATTTTGCAGACACCTTTATCCAAAGCAACTTCTAGTTAACAATAACACATTCAGGTAACTGCCAAAATAATGGCAACACAGTAAATAAGGGATACATGCAGGGCCTTCAGAAAGTATTCAGACCCCTGGACTTTTTCTACATTTTGTTACATTACAGCCTTATTCTAAAATTGATTAAATAAATAAAAATATTCTGCAATCTACACACAATACCCCATAATGACAAAGTGAAAACAGGTTTTTAGAAATTTTACAAATGTATTAACAATAAAAGGTATTCGGACCTTTTATCATTGTCAGCCTGATCAGGCCTACCACTGTTGTGTAATCAGCAAACTTAATGATGGTGTTGGAGTCGTGCCTGGCCGTGCAGTCATGAGTGAACAGGGAGTACAGGAGGGGACTGAGAACGCACCCCTGAGGGGCCCCCATGTTGAGGATCAGCGTGGTGGATGTGTTGTTACCTACCCTTACCATTTCGGGGCGGCCCGTCAGGAAATCCAGGATCCAGTTGCAGAGGGAGGTGTGTAGTCCCAGGATCCTTAGCTTATTGATGAGCTTTGAGGGCACTATGGTGTTGAACGCTGAGCTGTAGTCATAGGTGTTCCTTTTATCCAGGTGTGAAAGGGCAGTGTGGAGTGCGATCGAGATTGCATCATCTGTGGATCTGTTGGTGTGGTATGCAAATTGGAGTGGGTCTAGGGTTTCTGGGATAATGGTGTTGATGTGAGCCACGACCAGCCTTTCAAAGCATTTCATGGCTACGGATGTGAGAGCTACGGGTCTGTAGTCATTTAGGCAGGTTAACTTAGTGTTCTTGGGCACAGGGACTATTGTGGTCTGCTTGAAACATGTTGATATTACAGACTCAGACAGGGAGAGGTTGAAAATGTCAGTGAAGACACTCACCAGTTGGTCAGCACATGCTCGGAGTGCACGTCCTGGAAATCCGTCTGGCCCTGGGGCCCTGTGAATGTTGACCTGTTTAAAGGTCTTACTGACATTGGCTGCGGAGAGCGTGATCACACAGTCGTCCGAAACAGCTGATGCTTTCATGCATGTTTCAGTGTTACCTGCCTCGAAGCGAGCGTAGAAGTTATTTAGCCCATCTGGTAGGCTTGTGTCACTGGGCAGCTCTCGGCTGTGCTTCCCTTTGTAGTCTGTAATTGTTTGCAAGCCCTGCTACATCCAACGAGCGTCGGAGCCGGTGTAGTACGATTCGATCTTAGTCCTGTATTTACGATTTGCCTGTTTGATGGTTCGTCGGTGGGCATAGCGAGATTTCTTATATGCCTCCGGGTTAGAGTTCCGCTCCTTGAAAGCGGCTGTTCTACACTTTAGTTCAGTGCGAATGTTGCCTGTAATCCACGGCTTCTGGTTGGGGTACGCACATTCCCTCTGGTTGTACATTTAACATGCTGATAGAAATGAGGTAAAACTAATTTAAGTTTCCCTGCATTAAAGTCCTCGGCCACTAGGAGCGCCGCCTCTGGATAAGCGTTTTCCTGTTTGCTTATGGCGGTATACAGCTCATTGAGTGCAGTTTTAGTGCTCACATCGGTCTGTGGTAGTATGTACACAGCTACGAAAAACACAGATTAAAACTCTCTAGGTACATAGTGTGGTTTACAGTTTATCATGAGATACTCTACCTCAGGCGATAAAAACTTAGAGACTTCCTTAGATATCATGCACCAGCTGTTGTTTACATACATGCATAGGCCCCGCCCCGTGTCTTACCAGGCTGCTGTTCTATCCTGCCGATAGAGTGTATAAACTGCCAGCTGTATGTTCTTAATGTCGTCGTTCAGCCACGACTCAGTGAAACATAAGATATTACAGTTTTCAATGTCTCGTTGGTAGGATATACATGCTTTCAGTTCGTCCAATTTATTTTCCAGTGATTTAACATTAGCTAGCAGGACGGAAGGCAAAGGCAGATTAGCAACTCCTCACCTGATCATCACAAGGCACCCTGATCTTTTTCCGCAAAATCTCAGTTTCCTTCTCCAGTGAATGACGGGGATCTGGGCCTGCTCGGGTGTCTGTAGTATATCCCTCCCCTCTGACTCATTGAAGAAAAACTCTTTGTCTAATCTGAGGTGAGTTACCTCGACTAACCTGTGCCCCCGCACATTGACACTGTACAGGTACCCCCTGTATATAGCCTCGTTACTGTTATTTTATTGTTGCTCTATAATTATTTGTTATTTTTCTATTTCATATTTTTTTTTCATTTTTATTTGTATTTATTTATTTATTGTTTACTTCAGTTTATTTAGTAAATACTTTCTTAACACTTATTCTTTCTTAAAATGTAATTGTTGGATAAGGGCTTGTAAGTAAGCACTTCAATGTAAGGTGAAATACTTGCTGTATTAGGCGCATGATTTGATTTTGAAGGTCATCTCAGTGACCAGATCTCAACCCAATTTAATACTTATGGGATATTCTGGAGTGGCTCCTAAGATAGTGTTTTCCACCACCATCAACAAAACACCACATGAGTAGAACTTATGAGTAGAATCAATGTCAAGGTGCATTGAATCTGTTCTGGCTTGTGGTGGCCCAACGCCAACACTTTATGTTGGCGTTTCCGTTTAATTTAACAGTTACTTGTATATCAAGCATTATATGTACCCATGCCATAATTCCCACAAACACACCAGTCCAAAATGAAGAGGAACTGTCTGTCCAATATTGAGAACAGTTTGTTTTCATTTTGCAACATTTTGCTAGAGTTCCCTACACGGTTAACATGACCTCTGGTGTTGCCAGCACCATAACTACAATCAACTGAGTCATCATGCCAACCACAAAGAGTGCTAAGTAGTACCACTTAACCAAGAAGAGATGTACTGTAATGTACTAACGGAAGAACATGATCGAGACAAAAACACATAATAAAAGTGCCGACATGTTGGTTCAGTAAGCATGGATGGGCACATGGGACAGACGTGCCAAAAGACAGGTCTCCCAGTCAGCTCACTCACACGTGTCCTGCTCTGCATGCTCAAAACAGCTTTGGTCATCTTATTTTTCTGTAACTATGGCTACATTATCGTGTTTAACTTGGATTTTTATTAAATTCAAAACAAAAGCCATCATGTATTTGTTACAAAAAAGGCAAAACATAGACATTAGTTAACATCAAGAACAACGCAAAGCACATGAAGCACCTGTTGTACCATGTGCCATTAGACAACACTAAGTTATTCATTCAAAAATAATATCAATAATAGAATCACTGCCTCGTGAATAATCACTCTGAAAGATGTTTGGCACATCAACATTTGATCCTAACACAAACCTTTCTTTGTAGAAAGTCTTTGTAGAAATGCAAAACTGCACATTCAGAACGATGAGAATAACAGAGTTAACATATAAGACAAGCTAAGCTAGATGCCCTCAATCTCACACAAACTATCAACGAACCTACCAGGTACAACCCTAAATCCGTAAACACGAGCACCCTCATAGATATCATCCTGCCCTCTAAATACACCTCTGCAGTCTTCAACCAGGATCTCAGCGATCACTGCCTCATTGCCTGCGTCCGTAATGGGTCCGCAGTCAAACAACCACCCCTCACCAATGTCAAACACTCCCAGAAACACTTCAGTGAGCAGGCCTTTCTAATCGACCTGGCCGGGGTATCCTGGAATGATATTGACCTCATCCCGTCAGTAGAGGATGCCTGGTTATTCTTTAAAAGTGCCTTCCTCACCATCTTAAATAAGCATGCTCCATTCAAAAAATGTAGAACCAGGAACAGATATAATCCCTGGCTCACCCCAGACCTGTCTGCCCTTGACCAGCACAAAAACATCCTGTGGCGTTCTGCATTAGCATCGAATAGCTGATGTTCTGAAAGAGCTGCAAAATCTGGACCCCTACAAATCAGCCGGGCTAGACAATCTGGACCCTCTCTTTCTAAAATGATCTGCCGAAATTGTTGCAACCCCTATTACTAGCCTGTTCAACCTCTCTTTCGTATCGTCTGAGATTCCCAAAGATTGGAAAGCTGCCGCGATCATCCCCCTTTGACACTCTAGACCCAAACTGCTACAGACCTATATCTGTCCTACCCTGCCTTTCTAAGGTCTTTGAAAGCCAAGTTAACAAATAGATTACCAACCATTTCGAATCCCACCGTACCTTCTCCGCTATGCAATCTGGTTTCAGAGCTGGTCATGGGTGCACCTCAGCCATGCTCAAGGTCCTAAACGATATCATAACCGCCATCGATAAGAGACATTACTGTGCAGCCGTCTTCATCGACCTGGCCAAGGCTTTTGACTCTGTCAATCACCACATTCTTATCGGCAGACTAAACAGCCTTGGTTTCCCAAATGACTGCCTCGACTGGTTCACCAACTACTTCTCTGATAGAGTTCAGTGTGTCAAATCGGAGGGCCTGTTGTCCGGACCTCTGGCAGTCTCTATGGGGGTGCCACAGGGTTCAATTCTTGGGCCGACTCTCTTCACTGTATACATCAATGATGTCGCTCCTGCTGCTGGTGATTCTCTGATCCACCTCTACGCAGACGACACCGTTCTGTATACCTCTGGCCCTTCTTTGGACACTGTGTTAACTAACCTCCAGACAAGCTTCAATGCCATACAACTCTCCTTCCGTGGCCTCCAACTGCTCTTAAATGCAAGTAAAACTAAATGCATGCTCTTCAACCGGTCACTGCCCACACCTGCCCAACCGTCCAGCATCACTACTCTGGACGGTTCTGACTTAGAATATGTGGACAACTATAAATACCTAGGTGTCTGGTTAGACTGTAAACTCTCCTTCAAGACTCACATTAAGCATCTCCAATCCAAAATTAAATCTAGAATCGGCTTCCTATTTCACAACAAAGCATCCTTCACTCATGCTGCCAAACATACCCTCGTAAAACTGACCATCCTACTGATCCTCGACTTCGGCGATGTCATTTACAAAATAGCCTCCAACACTCTACTCAACCAATTGGATGCAGTCTATCACAGTGCCATCCGTTTTGTCACCAAAGCCCCATATACTACCCACCACTGCGACTTGTACGCTCTCATTGGCTGGCCCTCGCTTCATACTCGTCGCCAAACCCACTGGCTCCAGGTCATCTACAAGTCTCTGCTAGGTAAAGCCCCGCCTTATCTCAGCTCACTGGTCACCATAGCAACACCCACCCGTAGCACGCGGTCGAGCAGGTATATTTCACTGGTCATTCCCAAAGCCAACTCCTACTTTGGCTGCCTTTCCTTCCAGTTCTCTGCTGCCAGTGACTGGAACCAATTGCAAAAATCACTGAAGCTGGAGACTTATATCTCCCTCACTATCTTTGAGCACCAGCTGTCAGAGCAGCTTACCAATCACTGCGCCTGTACACAGCCCATCTGTAAATAGCCCACCAACTACCTCATCCCCATATTGTTATTTATTTCTGCTCCTTTGCACCCCAGTATCTCTACTTGCAGATCATCATCTGCACATCTATCACTCCACTGTTAATGCTAAATTGTAATTATCTCGCCTCTATGGCCTATTTATTGCCTTACCTCCCTAATCTTACTACGTTTGCACACACTGTATATAGATTTTTCGATTGTGTTATTGACTGTACGTTTGTTTATTCCATGTGTAACTCTGTGTTGTTGTTTGTGTCGCACTGCTTTGCTTTATCTTGGCCAGGTCGCAGTTGTAAATGAGAACTTGTTCTCAACTGGCCTACCTGGTTAAATAAAGGTGAAATAAAATTACAAAATTAAAAAGTTAAAGGAAAGATTCACCCATTTTGAATGTTGTATCGTATTTGTGCATCTCTGAGTGATGTTCTATCAATTCCTGGGGTCATTTCATGTTTTCATATATCCGAGATATTCACCATTCAAGCAGGCAGAAATACAGCCGGTATGACGCGTTTTGCATCACATGACATGAAAACATGCAATGACCCCGGGAATCGATAGATCACTCAGAGATGCACAAATATGATACAACATTCAAAATGGGTGAATATTTCCTTTAAGTCCAGTGCCATAAAAGTAAAGGTTTGACTCAAATTGCTCTGTCTCCTTGGGTTAGTAACAGTTGTCACTGTGGTTCTTTCCTCATTGCTTGACAAGCCCCTCTCTAACTGGAAAAAATTAATTATCCAGTCAGTGTCTGTGAACCACATCAGATATCAGTCCACAATTCACAATGAAATTGTGAAGTGTGATTGGTAAAAGTGAACAGTTTCAGAGTGGATATAAACTCCAGCTAGGACATTGCAGATGTACTGTCCTACAGATAATTCAGTACTAACCAGTGCCCCACATTTGTGATGAGAGAGAGAGAGAGAGAGAGAGAACAGAAGAGAGAGAGAGATTGAGAGAGAGAGAGGGGGGTCAAAGAGAGCATGAGGTAGCGAAGACATGTATTATACATTATAGCAGCAGCCGTTATAGCAGCAGCCAGCAGCCATTATAGCAGCAGCCGTTATAGCAGCAGCCGTTATAGCAGCAGTCATTATAGCAGCAGCCGTTATAGCAGCAGCCGTTATAGCAGCAGCCAGCAGTCGTTATAGCAGCAGCCAGCAGCCATTATAGCAGCAGCCGTTATAGCAGCAGCCGTTATAGCAGCAGTCGTTATAGCAGCAGCCGTTATAGCAGCAGCCGTTATAGCAGCAGCCAGCAGTCGTTATAGCAGCAGCCGTTATAGCGGCAGCCGTTATAGCGGCAGCCGTTATAGCAGCAGTCGTTATAGCAGCAGTCGTTATAGCAGCAGTCGTTATAGCAGCAGCCGTTATAGCAGCAGCCGTTATAGCAGCAGCCAGCAGTCCTTATAGCAGCAGCCGTTATAGCAGCAGCCGTTATAGCAGCAGCCGTTATAGCGGCAGCCGTTATAGCGGCAGCCGTTATAGCAGCAGTCGTTATAGCAGCAGCCGTTATAGCAGCAGCCGTTATAGCAGCAGCCGTTATAGCAGCAGCCGTTATAGCAGCAGCCGTTATAGCAGCAGTCGTTATAGCAGCAGCCGTTATAGCAGCAGCCGTTATAGCAGCAGCCAGCAGTCGTTATAGCAGCAGCCGTTATAGCAGCAGCCGTTATAGCAGCAGTCGTTATAGCAGCAGCCGTTATAGCAGCAGCCGTTATAGCAGCAGCCAGCAGTCGTTATAGCAGCAGCCGTTATAGCAGCAGCCGTTATAGCAGCAGTCGTTATAGCAGCAGCCGTTATAGCAGCAGTCGTTATAGCAGCAGCCGTTATAGCAGCAGCCGTTATAGCAGCAGCCGTTATAGCAACAGCCGTTATAGCAGCAGTCGTTATAGCAGCAGCCGTTATAGCAGCAGCCAGCAGTCGTTATAGCAGCAGCCGTTATAGCAGCAGCCGTTATAGCAGCAGTCGTTATAGCAGCAGTCGTTATAGCAGCAGCCGTTATAGCAGCAGTCGTTATAGCAGCAGCCAGCAGCCGTTATAGCAGCAGCCGTTATAGCAGCAGTCGTTATAGCAGCAGTCGTTATAGCAGCAGCCGTTATAGCAGCAGCCGTTAAAGCAGCAGCCAGCAGCCGTTATAGCAGCAGCCGTTATAGCAGCAGCCGTAATAGCAGCAGCCGTTATAGCAGCAGTCGTTATAGCAGCAGTCGTTATAGCAGCAGTCGTTATAGCAGCAGCCGTTATAGCAGCAGCCGTTATAGCAGCAGCCAGCAGTCGTTATAGCAGCAGCCGTTATAGCAGCAGTCGTTATAGCAGCAGTCGTTATAGCAGCAGCCGTTATAGCAGCAGTCGTTATAGCAGCAGCCGTTATAGCAGCAGTCGTTATAGCAGCAGCCGTTATAGCAGCAGCCGTTATAGCAGCAGCCGTTATAGCAGCAGCCGTTATAGCAGCAGCCGTTATAGCAGCAGCCGTTATAGCAGCAGCCGTAATAGCAGCAGCCGTTATAGCAGCAGCCGTTATAGCAGCAGTCGTTATAGCAGCAGCCGTTATAGCAGCAGCCGTTATAGCAGCAGTCGTTATAGCAGCAGCCGTTATAGCAGCAGTCATAATAGCAGCAGCCGTTATAGCAGCAGACAGCAGTCGTTATAGCAGCAGCCGTTATAGCAGCAGCCGTTATAGCAGCAGCCAGCAGTCGTTATAGCAGCAGCCGTTATAGCAGCAGTCGTAATAGCAGCAGCCGTTATAGCAGCAGCCGTTATAGCAGCAGACAGCAGTCGTTATAGCAGCAGCCGTTATAGCAGCAGCCGTTATAGCAGCAGCCGTTATAGCAGCAGCCGTAATAGCAGCAGCCGTTATAGCAGCAGCCGTTATAGCAGCAGTCGTTATAGCAGCAGCCGTTATAGCAGCAGCCGTTATAGCAGCAGTCGTTATAGCAGCAGCCGTTATAGCAGCAACCAGCAGTCGTTATAGCAGCAGTCGTTATAGCAGCAGTCGTTATAGCAGCAGCCGTTATAGCAGCAGCCGTTATAGCAGCAGCCGTTATAGCAGCAGCCGTAATAGCAGCAGCCGTTATAGCAGCAGCCGTTATAGCAGCAGTCGTTATAGCAGCAGCCGTTATAGCAGCAGCCGTTATAGCAGCAGTCGTTATAGCAGCAGCCGTTATAGCAGCAGCCGTTATAGCAGCAGCCGTTATAGCAGCAGCCGTTATAGCAGCAGCCAGCAGTCGTTATAGCAGCAGCCGTTATAGCAGCAGTCGTTATAGCAGCAGTCGTTATAGCAGCAGCCGTTATAGCAGCAGCCGTTATAGCAGCAGCCGTTATAGCAGCAGCCAGCAGTCGTTATAGCAGCAGCCGTTATAGCAGCAGTCGTAATAGCAGCAGCCGTTATAGCAGCAGCCGTTATAGCAGCAGACAGCAGTCGTTATAGCAGCAGCCGTTATAGCAGCAGCCGTTATAGCAGCAGCCGTTATAGCAGCAGCCGTTATAGCAGCAGCCGTTATAGCAGCAGCCAGCAGTCGTTATAGCAGCAGCCGTTATAGCAGCAGTCGTTATAGCAGCAGTCGTTATAGCAGCAGCCGTTATAGCAGCAGCCAGCAGTCGTTATAGCAGCAGCCGTTATAGCAACAGCCGTTATAGCAGCAGCCGCAGTGTAGTGTAGGCTACATGGGAGCAGCGATGCTCCATGCATCATCCACACTGTGTCTGGCCTCCTCTGAGATGAATTAGGAACTAGCTCTAAAAGGAGGTGGTGTTTGTGTGTGTGGTATTTGAGTGTGTGGTATTTGAGTGTGTGTGTGTGTGTGTGCGCATGTGTGTGTGTGTGTGTGTGTGTGTGTGTGTGTGTGTGTGTGTGTGTGTGTGTGTGTGTGTGTGTGTGTGTGTGTGTGTGTGCGCATGTGTGTGCGTGTGCGTGTGTGTGTGTGTGTGTGTGTGTGCACGCGCATGTGTGTGAAAGACTGGAACCCAGATTAGGAGAAGATGAATTACCCTCCTCTGGACTCTATAAGCTCAACGTTCAGCTATTTTACAGCCTAGAACAGACACTTAGTCGAGGGACAGTAGAACACCATATCTACGTTACAATCTATAAGTGGTGAGGCTGGTATGTACACAATGCATTTTGGACTACATCTGTGTGTCTCTTTCTCTCTAATGCTTTTCCAACAGAATGAGATATAACATCTCTGGCATGGCAGCTCTGCCTGAACACCAACTGAGCCATCAGTAAGTTCAGACTGGAGAAAGACTCTGCTACTTCCCAGACAGACTATATCAGGACTCAGAGTGTTAACAGAACAGCACAGAGAGAGAACACAGGGAGGGCTTGGGACAATACTACTATTTGTGCTGCAAGACAATAAGGACTAGGTCAATCATAAACGTATAATACATGTCTTACAGTCTGACCTGTGTGGTGGAATTATTGTAATCAAAAGGAGAGACTTTTAGATTTCTTCAAAACAATCAAACTTTATTATTTAATTACTGCAGTAATGGAGCTGGTCGGTAATCACCACTGCAGGTGATCACTGAGAACTCAACCAGCTGGTTGGAGCCACAGCATTTTATAGCAAAGTCCATCCTCCTTCAGTCTACATGACAAACAACAGATGTATGGAATGGGTCACAAGGTTAAGATTTGTATGAAATATGCTTATAATTCCCAGCAGACAGTATCTGTTGTAACAACAGTCCTCATTGTGTAGAGACCAGGGTCTGGCTCCCCAACTCCATACTGGAGCCATCTCCCCCTGATACCCCAGTATAGAAACATTAACTCATGCTCTGGAATGCGGTATCACTCAAAGACATCGGAAATCTCCTGTCCGTGTTAAATCCCCCATAGGCCCACTTTCAGTTCACACAGATACAATAGAGTTATAAGAACCCTCTATTCTGTTGCATAAAATAACCATTTGATGCAATTACTGCATTATAACATAATCTTGCAATGTTGCGCTCACACAAGACCTGAAGAAAGTACAATAGCAACATGCAGATGTTTCTGGGCCAGAATGCATATTTATAATCTCCTGAAGCAGCTTAACTGAAGTGTTGTTGAGATCACAAGATTGCAACACAATTCTGTAACTGCCGACACTATATTTATCAGCACAATGTTTTATGACAACTTGCCTAGAAAGATGCTGAGATAGTAAATATGACAAATTTGGGAAGTTTAGGACATCATGTTTATTACCCAACCTGTCCTATTTGAGCATATCACATTTTATTAGTTACAATATCGGTACATTTGAAACATTGCATAAGGCAATAGACACAGCAACACTTTTCCAATGGCTTGCATAATTTGAGGCACTAAAGTGTGTTTTTTTCTGCTGAGGCAGATTTGATAACAGCAGTTTTGGGGGAGGAGGAGGTTTAGGGATTTAGAGTCTTCTCCACCGAGGCTAGAGTGTAATTACCAGACTGCTGAACGAGGTCTGAAACAATCAGGCCTGTCCATGTCAAGCTTGGTCATGAGTAACGCCACACTGACATACACACACACAAGTGCACGCACATGCACACACACACACACGAGCGCAGGCACACACACATACAGAAAAACCTCAGCCCTATGAAGCAGCTATCACAACAAGATTAATTACACCAATATGTTCAAGCTAACAAACTTCTAGAGTCCACATTGATACCTCAACCTTATGGTAACCTTGAATTAATACAGCAGAATAGCGAATAACAAGGTTAATACATTACATGCCTGGTACAGTAAGGCAGTCCCTTCAGCAGAAATATCCAGAGGTCAACACGAGAACTTTACATCTGTTACACGGTGCTATTTTAAGTATGAACAAATACCATCGTCTTCGAATAAAAGGATGAAAGGAACAAAGTGTGTGTGTGTGTGTGTGTGTGTGTGTGTGTGTGTGTGTGTGTGTGTGTGTGTGTGTGCGCACGCGCGCGCGCATGTTTCTTTGCACATGACCTCTTGACGCCCACTTGGGAACAACCCCTGTACGTGTCTGTCAGTCAGACTCTGTTTGGCCAACCTGCTCCAATCCCATCCACATGGCTACAGATAGAACATCTAGAATAACCTCTTAAATCCATCCATCCTTTGAATGCGCCCCTTAAGTCGGCGGCCAGGGCCTCTGGATAAAGCAACAACAAAGTAGGCCATAGAGAGACTACATTGCAGGGGGACGACATGGCATCCATTGGTTGGTTCAGAACCAGGACAAAGATTTGAGAGACGGACACACAGACATACTCACGCTGATGCACCTAAAAGCATTGAGTGAAATATTGATATGCTCTTAAGATTCAAGATGAAGGAGGATGTGTGTGTGTGTGTGTGTGTGTGTGTGTGTGTGTGTGTGTGTGTGTGTGTGTGTGTGTGTGTGTGTGTGTGTGTGTGTGTGTGTGTGTGTGTGTGTGTGTGTGTGTGTGTGTGTGTGTGTGTGTGTGTGTGTGTGTGTGTGTTTTGCAGCAAAATCTTGACATGGACAGGCCTGCCTGACTTGTACGAAAACATGACAATATTATATAGATATATATATATATATACACAGCTGAAGTCGGAAGTTCACATACACTTAGGTTGGACTCATTAAAACTAGTTTTTCAACAACTCCACACATTTCTTGTTCACAAACTATAGTTTTGGCAAGTCGGTTAGGACATCTACTTTGTGCATGACACAAGTAATTTTTCCAACAATTGTTCACAGACAGATTATTTAACTTATAATTCACTCTATCACAATTCCAGTGGGTCAGAAGTTTACATACACTAAGTTGGCTGTGCCTTTAAACAGCTTGGAAAATTCCAGAAAATGATGTCATGGCTTTAGAAGCTTCTGATAGGCTAATTGACGTAATAAAATTGTAGACCTCCACAAGTCTGGTTCATCCTTGGGAGCAATTTCCAAATGCCTGAAGGTACCACGTTCATCTGTACAAACAATAGTACGCAAGTATAAACACCATGGGACCACACAGTCGTCATACCGCTCAGGAAGGAGACGCGTTCTGTCTCCTAGAGATGAATGTACTTTGGTGCGAAAAGTGCAAATCAATCCCAGAACAACAGCAAAAGACCTTGTGAAGATGCTGGAGGAAACGGGTACAAAAGTATCTAGATCCACAGTAAAACGAGTCCTATATCGACATAACCTGAAAGGCCGCTCAGCAAGGAAGAAACCACTGCTCCAAAACCATAAAAAGCCAGACTACGGTTTGCAACTGCACATGGGGACAAAGATTTTCGAGCAATGTCCTCTGGTCTGATGAAACAAAAATAGAACTGTTTGCCCATAATGACCATCGTTATGTTTGGAAGAAAAAGGGGGAGGCTTGCAAACCGAAGAACACCATCCCAACCGTGAAGCACAGGGGTGGCAGCATCATGTTGTGGGGGTGCTTTGCAGCAGGAGGGACTGGTGCACTTCACAAAATAGATGGCATCATGAGGTAGGAAAAGTATGTGGATATATTGAAACAACATCTCAAGACATCAGTCAGGAAGTTAAAGCTTGGTCACAAATGGGTCTTCCAAATGGACAATGACCCCAAGCATACTTCCAAAGTTGTGACAAAATGGCTTAAGGAAAACAAAGTCAAGGTATTGGAGTGGCCATCACAAAGCCCTGACCTCAATCCCATAGAAAATGTGTGGGCAGAACTGAAAAAGCGTGTGCAAGCAAGGAGGCCTACAAACCTGATTCAGTTACACCAGCTCTGTCAGGAGAAATGGGCCAAAATTCACCCAACTTATTGTGGGAAGCTTGTGGAAGGCTACCTGAAACGTTTGACCCAAGTTAAACAATTTAAAGGCAATGCTACCAAATACTAATTGAGTGTATGTCAACTTCTGACCCACTGGGAATGTGATGAAAGAAATAAAAGCTAAAATAAATCATTCTCTCTACTATAATTCTGACATTTCACAGTCTTAAAATAAAGTGGTGATCCTGACTGACCTAACAAAGGGAATTTTTACTAGGGTTAAATGTCAGGAATTGTGAAAAACTGAGTTTAAATGTATTTGGCTAAGGTGTATGTAAACTTCCGACTTCAAATGCATATATATATATATGCACAAAAATATAAACATAACATGTAAAGTGTTGGTCCCATGTTCCATAAGCTGAAATAAAAAATTGTAAAAGCTTATTTCTATCAAATGTTGTGCACAAATTTGTTTACATCCCTGTTAGTGAGCATTTCTCCTTGGCCAAGATAATCCATCCACCTGACAGGTGTGGCATATCAAGAAGCTGATTAAACAGCATGATCATTATACAGGTGCACCTTGTGCTGGGTACAATAAAAGGCACTCTAAAATGTACAGTTTTGTCACACAACACAATGCCACAAATGTCTCAAGTTTTGAGGGAGCGTGCAATTGGCATGCTGACTGCAGGAATGTCCACCAGAGCTGTTGCCAGATAATTGAATGTTCATTTCTCTACCAATGTCGTTATAGAGAATATGGCAGTACGTCCACCCGGTCTCACAACCACAGACCATGTGTAACCATGCTAGCCCAGGATCTCCACATCTGGCTTCTTCACCTGCGGGATCGTCTGAGATCAGCCACCCAGACAGCTGATGAATCTGAGGAGTATTTCTGTCTGTAATAAAGCCCTTTTGTGGGAAAAAAAATCAAATTCTGAATGGCAGGGCCTGGCTCCCCAGTGGGTGGTCCTGGCTCCCAAATGGGTGGGCCTATGCCCTCCCAGGACCACCCATGGCTGCGCCCCTGCCCAGTCATTTGAAATCCATTGATTAGGGTCTAATGAATTTTTTCAATTGACTGATTCCCTTATATGAACTGTAACTCAGTAAAATCGATGAAATTGTTGCATGTTGCTTTCATATTTTTATATATCTTTCCTTTTGATAGAAACACAATCATAGCTTTTGCATTTGTTCATTCATTTCCAGAGAAGTTGTGTACTTGCCTTTTGTGAAATAACCATTGAGACTAATTTATTATACAACCACATCATGGATGGGGTTAGAAATGGGAAGAGACATGTGTCTTACAGATAAAGACATGATGATGTGCTATCTAGAGACCCTATCAGGAATATTGTCCATATCTTGACAAAATCAGTCACTCAAAGAACTTCAGAAGCTCACTTCAGTCACAAGTCAAAAAGGGGTGAAGGAGGAGAGAGGTTTTACTGACAGGGCTGTGGTGCAACCATGACAGATTGATGTGCTGTGGGGCAATCACTAGGATTTGACTTAAACTACAGAGATAAGACTGGGGACCATGCCATGAGCCTGTCAAATCATGGGTTGGAGGGGTAAGGCAGCGCCATGTGAGTGACACACACATACACACACACACACACATGCACGCTCCAGCACGTGCGCACTCACACATGCACGCACGTACACACACAATCATGCCCCACCTCCCTTTACGTTCAACCCTCAGTGGACACAACTGATGAAGAAGGGAGGAGTGATCATTGACCATAATCATCCCAGACCTGGTCTGCGTCCCAAATGGCACTCTATTTCCTCCACCGTGCACTACTTTTGACCAGCATAGAGTGAATAGGGCGCAGTTTGGGACTTAGTTTTGGATGACCAAAAAAAGGCCATTTAAGGTGTGAACAAGTGACCCCTTGAGACAGCAGAGCGTCACCTCTCAGGACCTTGGGTATTATTGAAGCTAACCTTCCTACAGATGGACCAGACCTCAATCAGGGACAACCCGTGACCAAGACAACCCACCCACCCATCCACCCGCCTGCCTGCAGCACTATTGTCGCATTCAAGTTCCACTCTCTCGAAATAACAGAAGTCCATGTAAAAAGAACCAACATTATATTCATGGGCTTTGCTTTGTGTGATATTAACTCAGGAACGTGTTATGAAAATAACTTTGGATGATTGACATTTTCAGGTCATCTATTGGTGTAAATCACTGCAATAATGGTCTTTACCAGTCTTTTCCTTCAGAAGGAGTACATCCAATTGGCCTAGTTTTTTAATTGAAAGGCTACGACAATGTGTTACCCTCTAGCCTCACATTGCTGGGTGGTTTGACTGTTTTCATCATTATCTCTCTCTCCCTCGCTCTCTTTCTCTCTCTTGCTTTCTCTCGCTCTCTCTCTCTCTTTCTCTCTCACAATCCAATGATTATCAGTTCATACTGTTCTGATACACCTATGAGAAGAGGTTCTCCTTTGAGTATTGATGACAAACATTGTGACACAAATGAAATGAAATGTAAAGTGTTTCTCTCCCACCGGCTGCGTCTCCACCAGTCAGTCTATGAATAGACCCAGAGTGCTACGTGATACCGAGGCCCTTAAGAGTATAGCATCTTGAAAACGTGACTGAGAACAGAAAGAGAACGTATGTAACTGAAGCCACCTCTCTGCCTTGTGAAACATAAATGTAACTGCAAAACTACAGTATCGGAAAAACAACAAAAGGAATACGAAAACACAGGAGAACCATTATTTGAACATCACGTACACATCATTAACAATCCATTGCAATGGTCTGCATGTTGTTTTCTTGTACAACCTTGTTCCTGCAAAGAACAATAATCATAACAAAGGGTTTCAGGAAAGGAAGGGAAATGTCTCTACAGTAGGATTGTCATCATCTAGGAGGAAGAGAGAAGTGATGAGGATAAAACACATTCATGCCATCCTAGACATCCTTCCAGCTCTGGATCCCGAACTCCTGCAGACTGAAAGATGTGCAAACTGGAGGAAAAGGAAAGAACTGAGGTATCATATGACATTCATTGAAAGAGAGAGAGGAGCAGAAAGACATGATACACAGACAGTGTCGTAGTACAGTACATCAGAGAACAGAGGGAAGGACAGAGGGACACATATCCCAAGTGACTCAGGCACGCCTACCTGTTTGGCTGAGCTGAGAGGTACTTCTGCTTTTCCGCGAGAGGCCAACCACTGCTGCCATTTTGGCACCAATACTGGAGCGTCTCTTCTTGTCCCCGTCCCCGCCTACCATGCCCACGCCCGTGTCCGATTGGCTGCCGTCCGTCTTCTCCAGGTTGCACATGTCTCCACCGATGCTTGTGCTCTTGGTCATGTTCATACTCCCTGACGACGTGCCCAACTGCCTGTTTTTCATTTTGGATGTAAAGTCACTGTCAGCCACGCACCACCATTACAGGGGCAGGCCAGGACAGACATGATAGAGGAGAGGGAGAGGAGAGGAAGAGGAGGTAGAGGACAGGAAGAGAAGAGGTAGAGGAAAGGAGACAGGGGTGGAGACAGGGGAGGAGAGAAGAGGAGACAGAGGAGACGAGGAGACAGGGGAGATGTGACAGGGGAGGAGACGGGACGAGAGGAGACAAGGACAGGATTCAGCTACAGTACAGGACTTAGGGAATAGGTTTAGGGACAGGGCTCAAGGTCCTCTGGCTAAACTTCCCACAGATGGGTCATGCACTGGATGGGTAGCTGGTTGATTGATGCATTAATACGGCTGTTTTACTGATTTTGTTATCATTGTCAAATGAGTACATATACAAAACAGTCAAAAATGAAAAGTGAATTCAACTAACATGCAGAGAGGTACAGTAAAATCCTGTGACACCTTGCTCCTCCTTCAACCATCTAAAATGAAACAGTCATGTTGTTTGAACAACAAAAGAGCCTTCACCTTTTTAAGAAACAATTCTGAAGCTCTAAATTCTGGTCTTTCTACTTTTTATCCCCAGCTTCAAATGAGCTATTCATTATGACTGGCAATCTGTTCTTATTTATTCTCCTCAGGATTCAATTGATCAGAGAAGATGTGAAGTTTGACCCTGATTCATGAGCACGCTTACATTTGTGGAAGAGTTCATTTCAATACCGGTGAGAAATTATTCAAAAAAATAACTAGTATTTTTCTGCTTGAAAGGAAATAGGTGTTGAAATGAAGGTCTTGTTTTGGCTCGCATTGCTAGGTTTAAAGTTTGAGAGACAAATGATATCCTGTGCCATGGGTTTTAAGTCCTAATGAGTATAAATGAGAATAAATACGTGGTAAAGAGGACAGGAGTCGTCTAAAACTGCGACTGACCTATAACGCGCAACTGTCTCATCCAGACGATTTTAAGAAGAGTCAATAGGATCAAAAATCTATGCCCTTTGACAATTACTTCTTCAATTATTTCAATTAGGCTCCTCTCCTCCTCTACCATTCACGTCTGTGGCGTTAGTGCTCTATTCAGTTTGAAGCTGTTACATAGGCTACTTCCCTTAATTGCTCTTAAGGTGATTATGTAGGGCTCATGTATCCTCACTCAGTGAAGGGATGTTTCTGCTTCTGTATGAACTGAACACGTCCACTGGGTTCGTCCAAATCGTCTGTAGATACTGAACTGAAAGAGGCACAGTGAATACTGTACATCTAAATGATTATTTTATCCTCATATCATTTAGCTAACATTAGTTATTTACAAAAATTATCTATAATACATGCTACAATTCACTAACTATGGATGTCTCTGTTTAACTATGAGTGTCTATCAACCAGCACTACATATGTAAGACTTAAAGCTCCTCAGAAATCAATCAGTCCATAAGCCCACTGTATTAGCTCAGTGTTCTGAGGGAGAGAGGGGTATGCAAGTGAGAAGTAAGCGATCACTGTCTCTGCACACTCATGAGTTTATTAAGAGCACTGGAGAGAGAGAGAGATGGGTTGAACTATTTGCACATCATTACAACACTGTATACAGACATAATATGACATTTGAAATGTATTTTGGAACTTTTGTAATGCAAACATGTTTTTGGCAATGCAAACGTGTTTCCCAAGCCAATAAAGCACCTTAAATTGAAATTGAAATGAATTGAGAGAGCGAGAGACAGAGAGATAGACAGAGAGACAGAGAGACAATGAGAGAGAACGAGAGAGAGAACAGGGAGATAAAGGAGAGAGATACGGAGAAAGGAGAGAGGGAGAAAAGAGAGAGAGAGACAGAGAGAGAGACAACGAAAGAGAGAGAACGAGAGAGAGAGAAGGGAGAGAGAGAGACAGAGAGAGACACAGAGAGAGAGACAACAAAATAGAGAGAACGAGAGAGAGAGAAAGGAGACAGGGAGAAAGGAGAGGGAGAAAAGAGAGAAGAGAGAGATAGGGAAAAAGGAGAGAGAGGGAGAAAAGAGAGAGAAAGGAGAGAGAGAGAAAGTAGGGAGGGAGAAAGGAGAGAGAGGCAGAAAAGAGAGAAGAGAGAGGGAGAAAGGAGAGAGAGGGAGAAAAGAGAGAGAGAGGGAGAAAGGAGAGAGAGATAGGGAGAAAGGAGAGAGAGAGGGAGAAAAGAGAGAGAGGGAGAAATATGAAATATGTATTTGCCTGCCATAGCCTGAGGGACACTGGATAATAACATCTGCATAGTAAGCAGTAACTTACTTATTATTACTATTATTGTTATTACTATTATTATTGTTGTTTATCATTCCAAATAGTAGTGGTATGGGTAGTAATGGTAATGATAGCAGTTTAGTGATGGTAGTGGTAGTAGTAGTGGTAATGATGATAGTAGTTGTAGTACTGATGTAATGGTGAAGATGACCGTTATTTAGTTATAAGTTAGTTCTAGATTCATTTTCCATATTTAGATTTTTATATTTATTACATTCTACTATTTTACTATTATTTTACTACTATTTTATTGTTATTATTTTTAATTTTGTATTATTATTTACTGCCATTTTATATTATTATTTGTTATTGTTTATAATTGTATTACAATGTATATTGTATACATTGTTGCTTTGGCAATATTAACACAATGTTTTTCATGCCAATAAAGCAGCTTGAATTTGAATATGAGAAAAGAGAGAGAGAGAGGGAGAAAAGAGAGAGAGAGGGAGAAAAGAGAGAGAAATAGGGAGAAAGGCGAGAGAAATAGGGAGAAAGGAGAGAGAGAGGGAGAAAAGAGAGAGAGAGGGAGAAAAGAGAGAGAGGGAGAAGGGAGAGAGGGAGAACGAGAGAGAGAGAAAGGAGAGAGAGACAAAGACACAGAAAGAGAGACAACAAAAGACAGAGAACGAGGGAGAGAGAAAGGAGAGAGAGAGACAAAGTAGAGAAGGAGGAAGGAGAGAGAAGCCTGGCTAATAGACTCATTAAGTGAGTTGGTGCTCTCCTCTGGCAGGGAGGTCAGCCAGGTGATCTCTTGGCAGGTGGCCCTGTTCTGTCTGACCTCAGGTGCCACACACAGTCATTAGAAGGGCCAGTGTGACAGAGATGACGGAGTTAGAGGTGTCACGTACAGAGATAATTATTCCTCTCCCCACCTCTCATCTCCATGATCATCTCTGAGAGGTCAGAAGGTCAGAATGGAACTCTGTGAAACACACTGAACTTCAAAAGGTTGATTGTCTGTTTAAAGCATTTCGCAATATACTCGTTTTTCAACCACTCCACAAATCTCTTGTTAAAAAACTATAGTTTTGGCAAGTCGGTTAGGACATCTACTTTGTGCATGACACAAGTCATTTTTCCAACAATTGTTTACAGACAGATTATTTCACTTATAATTCACTCTATCACAATTCCAGTGGGTCAGAAGTTTACATACACTAAGTTGGCTGTGCCTTTAAACAGCTTGGAAAATTCCAGAAAATGATGTCATGGCTTTAGAAGCTTCTGATAGGCTAATTGACATCATTTCAGTCAATTGGAGGTGTACCTGTGGATGTATTTCAAGGCCTACCTTCAAACTCAGTGCCTCGTTGCTTGACATCATGGGAAAATCAAAAGAAATCAGCCAAGACCTCAGATGAAAAATTGTAGACCTCCACAAGTCTGGTTCATCCTTGGGAGAAATAACCAAATGCCTGAAGGTGTCACGTCCTGACCAGTGAAAAGGGTCATTTGCCATAGTAGAATGGTCAGGGCGTGGCAAGGGGGTTGTTTTGTGTGTTTTGGGTTTTTTTGGTTCAAGGGGAATTTGTTCTAGTTTTCATTTTCTATGCTTCGTTTTCCATGTTTGGCTGAGCTCCCCAGTCTGGTGAGCCGTGGAGCCGTGGAGCAAACCGGAGCCAGTTAAGGAGTCAAGCGCTGAGTTCGACCCGAGATTCCGGGAAATGGTACTGGCGGAAAGGGCACTGCGGAGCAGGCATGCAGAGGAGCGAGAAATACATTACGGTGTGATGCGCACTATCTTGCCCATCCGCACGCACAGTCCGGTATGGTCGGTACGGGCTCCGCAGCGTTGCCATGCGAGAGTTGGCCGGCAGCCAGGAAGAAGTGTGCCGGCTCAACGCATCTGGTCTCCAATGCGTCTCCTCGGCCCAGTTTATCCTGTGCCTGCTCTACGCACGGCAGCTCTCATTCCCCAGCACAGCCCAGTTCGCCCTGTGCCAGCGCTCCGCCCGTGCCGGGCTACAGTGACCATCCAGCCAGGACGGGGTGTGCCAGCCCTGAGCTCCAGACCTCCGGTGCGCCTCCACGGCCCAGTGTGCCTTGTGCCTGCTCTGCGCACCCAGTCTCCTGTGCGTCTCCCCAATCTGGTGAGACCGGTTCCAGCTCCCCGTAGGAAGCCTCCAGTGACTATCCATGGCACAAAGCCTCCAGTGATGATCCATGGCCCGGAGCCTGTAGGGATGATCCATGGCACGAAGCCTCCAGTGATGATCCAAGGCACGGAACCTACGGCGACACCCCTCAGCCCAGAGCCTCCAGCGACGCCTCTCAGCCCGGGGCCTCCAGCGACGCCTCTCAGCCCGGGGCCTCCGGCGATGGTCTGCAGCCCAGAGCCTTCGGCGACAGTCTGCAGCCCAGAGACTACGGTGACGGTCTGCAGCCCAGAGCCTCCGGCGGTGGTCGGCAGCGCAGAACGGGGGCTACGCCCAGAGCCAGAGCCACCTCCGTAGCTGGAGGATTGGCGGAAGGGCTTGGCGTGTAGCACAGGTGGCCACCCTCCCTTCCCTCCCTTTAGGTTTGGGGTTGTTTTTGTGGGTTTTTGTTTGGGGTGCAGCCGGGGTCTGCACCTTCGGGGGGGGGGGGGGGTACTGTCATGTCCTGACCAGTGAAAAGGGTCATTTGCCATAGTAGAATGGTTCAAGGGGAATTTGTTCTAGTTTTCATTTTCTATGCTTCGTTTTCCATGTTTGGCCGAGTATGGTTTCCAATCAGAGGCAGGTGTCTTTTGTTGTCTCTGATTGGAAGCCATACTTAGGCAGCCTGTTTTCCTTTGGGTTTTGTGGGTGGTTGTTTTCCGTTTAATTATTGTACCTGATGGAACTGTTGGTCGTTTTTGTTATTTTGTAAGTGTTACTCATTAAAGCATTTGGAATGAGCACTATCCACGCTGCGCCTTGGGCCGTTCAATACGACGCCTGTGACAGAAGGTACCACGTTCATCTGTACAAACAATAGTATGCAAGTATAAACACCATGGGACCACACAGCCGTCATACTGCTCAGGAAGGAGACGCGTTCTGTCTCCTAGAGATTAATGTACTTTGGTGAGAAAAGTGCAAATCAATCCCAGAACAACAGCAAAGGACCGTGTGAAGATGCTGGAGGAAACAGGTACAAAAGTATCTAGATCCACAGTAAAACGAGTCCTATATCGACATAACCTGAAAGGCCGCTCAGCAAGGAAGAAGCCACTGCTCCAAAACCGCCATAAAAAAGCCAGACTACAGTTTGCAACTGCACATGGGGACAAAGATGGTACTTTTTGGAGAAATGTCCTCTGGTCTAATGAAACAAGAATAGAACTCTGGCCATAATGACCATCGTTATGTTTGGAGGAAAAAGGGGAGGCTTGCTAGCCGAAGAACGCCATCCCAACCGTGAAGCACGGGGGTGGCAGCATCATGTAGTGGGGGTGCTTTGCTGCAGGAGGGCCTAGTGCACTTCACAAAATAGATGGCATCATGAGGAGGGATAATTATGCGGATATATTGAAGCTACATCTCAAGACATCAGTCAAGAAGTTAAAGCTTGGTCGCAAATGGGTCTTCCAAATGGACAATGACCCCAAGCATACTTCCAAAGTTGTGGCAAAATGGCTTAAGGACAACAAAGTCAAGGTATTGGAGTGGCCATCACAAAGCCCTGACCTCAATCCCATAGAAAATGTGTGGGCAGAACTGAAAAAGCGTGTGTGAGCAAGGAGGCCTACAAACCTGACTCAGTTACACCAGCTCTGTCAGGAGGAATGGTCCAAAATTCACCCAACCTATTGTGGGAAGCTTGTGGAAGGCTTCCCAAAACGTTTGACCCAAGTTAAACAATTTAAAGGCAATGCTACCAAATACTAATTGAGTGTATGTAAACTTCTCACCCACTGGGAACGTGATGAAAGAAATAAAAGCTGAAATAAATCAATTTCTCTACTATTATTCTGACATTTCACATTCTTAAAATAAAGTGGTGATCCTGACTGACCTAATACAGGGAATTTTTAATAGGATTAAATGTCAGGAATTGTGAAAAACGGAGTTTAAATGTATTTGGCTAAGGTGTATGTAAACTTCCGACTTCAACTGTTACTGCTGTTATGATACTGACAAAGTACACCATGATACTACTTCTGGAAAGTTCCCTAGCCTAACCCCCATTCATCTCAGTCTGAATGCAGTACAGTGCCAGAGAAAAGTTTTCTATTGAGCTCAGTGGATGCATGTGGCCAGTCAGAGAGGAGGTGAATGAGATCTAGTCTACACTATTCTCTCTACACTTCTTCCATGAACTCGGCAGAGATGACTGAGCATTTATCCAAACTTCCTAGGCTGTCAGCTCCTCTCTGTATTTGTATTACTCATTAGTTTGCCAACAGGTGAATGTAGGAGTTTCCTGTTGCAATAGAATACTAATTGTAACTAGCTAAAACCATATCAGAGGAAAATCTTCTCTTCGAAATTAAAATCTGGAATGCTCTATTGGAATACAGCCACCCTGTGTTGTTTTGCATGGTCATGGTTGGCACTGCCTACAGTGTCACTAGAGGAGGGTAAGGGTTGTTAAGTAGCTCAGATGGAAATTACAAGCACACCTCATAAAGCCCATTGTTTATGAGAGTAAGTAGTGTTAGTGAGAGCTGCTCTGTCGTGGATTACATAGAGGATTAGTCTCCAATAAAGCACCTCGGAACCCTTGAAGAAGTGACTTCAAGGGCAACAAACACAGTGGGTTTTATTTGGCATTTTCACATATACTTTTTATCTCCACTATGGTGGTGTTGTTTAATCTACTGGCACAACATGACAACAGTGAAGTTGTGGGCTGCTCTTATACATAGTCAAATAATAATATGAGATCAATATGCTTCCTGTATTGATCCCATCGATATGATTATGTAAGCAGCATTTCTATTGCCTGGCTTCATCCTACATGTCAGACAGACAGACAGACCTTCAACAAGGCTATACATGGCTGCAGTTTATCCGAGTCCTCAGTTCAGGTGATGGTCTATGAGAGCTATAGCTTGCCTCAAAGATATACCAAAATCTCCCATCTAATGTTATGGATGGCCTTTTACCACTCCTCCTCCCCCTCCCCCCACTCCCCCACTCCAGCCCTCCCCCCACCTCCTCCTCCTACGCCGCAGCTCATGGCTGTGGAGTCTTGCGTCAGGGTCTGTCCACAGTGCTAGGAGTAGAGCAGCTTGGAACACTGAGGCTCTCCAGAGACTGGAGGGACTGGTTTCAACCCCAGCTAACCGAACAAACCAACACTGTGTTCCTTCCTTGTCATGCAGATTGTTGCTGTGTGTTTCATTTTCATCTAGGCCAAGATGTTCCCTCAGCTAAAACAAGAGCTGCACAAGTATTTCTGTGTGTTCACGGGCCAACAGGATTTAGTCTGGTTGGCTCCTATCCGAGGCGCTGAGCAGCATTTTAATGCATGTTCAATGTAGGTCTGTTCTTAGAGGTAAAAATAGCACAGCCTCTGCACATTTCTGATTTAGACTAAAATACTTCAACAAAAGCATGAAAATGCTTGAACTGAAGTTTAAACATATTATTGAAAGGATAATTTATTTCTCAAAACAGCTTTTTAAATGATTAATACTAATTCAAGCTAACTGTAAATAACTTCAGTCACTGAACTGACAGCGACTGACAGGCACCTTGACAACCAGTTGATGAATGATGAATGTCAGATATGGTCATCTCAGGAAAAACAGACCTTGTCTTTCTCCCCTCTCCCCTCCTCAGCAGACTCTACTGTGGGATCTAGATACTCTTGTCTTTCTCCCCTCTCCCCTCCTCAGCAGACTCTACTGTGGGATCTAGATAATCTTGTCTTTCTCCCCTCTCCCCTCCTCAGCAGCTTCTACTGTGGGATCTAGATACTCTTGTCTTTCTCCCCTCTCCCCTCCTCAGCAGCTTCTACTGTGGGATCTAGATACTCTTGTCTTTCTCCCCTCTCCCCTCCTCAGCAGACTCTACTGTGGGATCTAGATACTCTTGCAGAAAGAGTGGCGCTAAAACTGAAGTGATGCAGAAAGAATTGGTTTCTATGGAAACCGTGCTCCAGGTCAGAGTGTTTGCGTGCATCCTCCTCTCCTCCTATCTACATGAGCCACAGACCCCCAGATAGACGGCTGAGTCTCAACGTTGAGTGACTGAGGTGTTCAGGGAGGCGTATGGGGAATAAGAACAGGATATACTGAGATATGCCTTGTTTCATCATTTCTCCGTGTAGCTTCCCTTGAGTTTAAGTGTAGAGTTGTTTATCCATCTTTGAGGGGGTGCAGCTCTACCTTATTATTAAAGACAGATTTGTCCTTCAATATATTAGTCTTTACTTTAACTCACGAGAACGAGCAGTTACCAAGGTAACAATAATGGATTAAATGGAGAAGAACGAGGTGTGTGTATTTAAATGTACTGATGGAAAGCTCCTAACTTCCTGGACACCCCTGGCAACCATCTAGTCCCCTTAGTTTAGTTCACTTCCTGGACACCCCTGGCAACCGTCTAGTCCCCTTAGCTTAGTTCAGGTGTGTGTGTGTGTGTGTTTGTGTGTGCGTGCATTGGTGCAAAGCGCATGACAAAAGAGATTGTGTTGTATTATACACTTTACATGAAATAAACCTGTCCATTTATTTATCTCTATTGTCATGTGATTACGTGTGTGTGGTAAAAAGGTTATCTTTATCTCCTTGCTGTAAATCACTAACACATCAACTGAACTGAGAGGAGACGTGTAACATTGATTTTGAGATTGGATTGTGAAGACTATGAACATAATAACCGTTTCCCAGCACAAAACCTACCCGTACACAGCCCATCTGTAAATAGCACAGCCAACTACCTCATCCCCATATTGTTATTATTTTTTTTTTAATTGCTCTTTTGCACCCCAGTATCTCTACTTGCACATCTATCACTCCAGTGTTAATGCTAAATTGTAATTATCTCGCCTTTATGGCCTATTTATTGCCTTAACTCCCTAATCTTACTACATTTGCACACACTGTATATAGACTTTTCTATTGTGTTATTGACTACGTTTGTTTATTCCATGTGTAACTCTGTGTTGTTGTTTGTGTCGCACTGCTTTGCTTTATCTTGGCCAGGTCGCAGTTGTAAATGAGAACTTGTTCTCAACTGGCCTACCTGGTTAAATAAAGGTGAAATTAACAAATAAAAAGGAAAAACTGAGAATAATGCCTGTCATGTATGTCCCTGAGCAATCGATGGCCACTGTAGCTATTCACTATCCTTATTGAGGTATTGAAGAGGTTTGGGTTTCTATACAATGCCCTTGTATTGCCAAATGTGAACATCATTCATTCTATTAGAAAACTGCCCATGTAGTCCTCCTGTTAACCTTGTTCATCTCACCTCTTATATATCAAATTGTTAAGCCAATCGAGCGGAAAAGCCACTCAAATAGTGCTCCTGTCTGTCTGTCTGTCTGTCTGTCTGTCTGTCTGTCTGTCTGTCTGTCTGTCTGTCTGTCTGTCTGTCTGTCTGTCTGTCTGTCTGTCTGTCTGCCTGCCTGCCTGCCTGCCTGCCTGCCTGCCTGCCTGCCTGCCTGCCTGCCTGCCTGCCTGCCTGTCTGCCTGCCTGTCTGTCTGTCTGTCTGTCTGTGATCCTCTCCTGTATTGTGTAACAGAACTGTTCAGCGTCCCTGTTAAGATCTCCATAATAAGGCTGGTTTAAAGCATTACCTTGAAGCACACAATAATGTAGTAAAAGAAAGGTATACAGCAGCATGAAGAAAAACACTTCATCATCTGAACACTGTGCTCTCCAGCTCTCCGTCTTTTCATTCACAAAGAGACTCATTATCCAATCCATGCTCTCTGATGCTGTTTCACTGGAGTACTAGTTTGAAGGGGCAACACAGGCTTTTACTGTACCTCTACCCAGAACATTACTGTTACCATCAACCTTTTCAGTGATCATACGAGGTACTTTACAGACATTCAAAATGATTACAAAGAAAGCAGCTGAAAGCATTAACAGCCAGGGTTGAAGAGAGTTGAAGAAAGTTGAAGAGAGTTGTAGTTGAAGGCCAGAGGACAACAGTACTTGTGGACTGGGTTATGGGGTCAGGGTTGAAGAAAGTTGAAGACGACAACAGTAGTTGTGGACTGGGTTATGGGGTCAGGGGGTCAGGGTTGAAGAAAGTTGAAGACGACAACAGTAGTTGTGGACTGGGTTATGGGGTCAGGGGGTCAGGGTCAGCTGGGTTTACAAGCACATAGAGCCAGGCCCAGGCAAGGATAAGGACATCATACTGACCCAACACAGAGGTACAGACAAACAAGTGATTTAGCAACTGACTGACTACAGCCTAGTGTCCCATAACTTTGAGTGGCCTGTGTGTGTGTCCACATCGGTAACACTTTACTTAATAAGATCTAAGCATTTAGCTTGATGTGTTTTTTCAAAACCAGACTAAAAATAGAGTCTGTTTGCAAGAAGCTCTTAGTTCCAGCTGTGAATGCAATGTAACACTGATTACATCTTATTAGACAGCTAAACTAATCTGTTAGCCTGCTGCTGAGAAGAACTCACAGGGTTCCAAATCAATTTGTTTTAATCTTGACATACTTTAACAGCCTCTGTTATGAGGACTATCCTCCCTGTTGAAATGAAACAACTGTCATGTCTGTAATATAAAAGTATCATGTAAAACATTATGGGAACATGATAACTGGCATTCCACATAAATAATAACATAAATAATGGATTGATGTTAGATTCATGTTAGATTGAGGGTAGACTGGTAAGGTTTGACCTGACTGAGGTTGGATTGAGGTTTGTTTGAGGTCAGGTTAGGTTTGACCTGTGGTTGGATTGAGGTTAGATTGAGGTCAGGTTAGGTTTGACCTGAGGTTGGATTGAGGTTAGATTGAGGTCAGGTTAGGTTTGACCGGAGGTTGGTTTGAGGTTAGATTGAGGTCAGACTGGTGAACTAGTTAACTAGTTACCTGAGGTCAGTCTCTGAGAATCTCCTCCGCAGCATTTCCTCTTCATCCATCTCCTCCTGAGACTTCTGTGTGACTACAGTGGTCCTCCTCTGACCTCCTTCCTCTTTAGCCTCCTCCTCCCCTTCCCTCGGTTTACCCTGCCCTCTATGTGTACCCCCCGCTCCCCCCCCCACTTCCTCTCGCCCAACTTCCTCTTCCTCCAGCACCTCCCCCAAATGTTCATCCCCTTCCCTTGCTTGGTTCCTTGATTCGGAATAGATGAGGACGTGACAGAAGCGCAAACGCGGTGCATGCAAAGCAGAAAGGAAACGAAAGAAAGGTATGTGAAACCAAACTGCAGAAATAAGGTCAATAATGAGAAAAAAATGGAACATACATAAATCAGCAAAACTCAAATAAACTAAAAGCAAAAAACTTAGACATACAGTGCCATCCATATCTGTTTCAGTTATGTTTCAACACGAGACAACCCATACAGCATACATACAGCGTACATCGTTTCACACTAGTATGAGTTACCAGTTACGGGCAAACCCCAACCTGAAGCAGTAGAGTTCAAACATTTAGCTCTATTTTCACCTAGGCAGAGCCAAACCTGAACTCACTGGATGGTGGGAAATAGCACAATACTAGCTGTGCATTTCCCTCTAAAGTTAAGAAACCAAGTGAAAACTCTTCATTGTGGAAAATGTCTGGACTTGGCAACTTTAGTTGGAAGAAAGCTTCACAGCCTTTGAGGTTTGCCCATCCCTGGCAAGGCAGAGGTGTTAGACCTAGGGCTTCTGTCTCCCCTTGGTGTGTTGCTGCTTCCTACCTGATCTTCTGCTTTCCTCGCGGCCGTTCTGACTGGACAGACATGTAGCTCGTGCTGCTGAACCGAGAGGCACTACTGGTTCTCGACACAGCGGACACGTCGCTTACATCACTGTCCGAAGACTTGGCTGACATGTTGTCTGAACCTCGCTGACCATCCCTCCTCTGTAAAGGAGAAACACACACCACTCAGCACACAACTAAAAATAGACTTGAAAATACTACTTTGTGGTAATTATTTTGTCCCTTGATGAGTTTTTCCCCCTATTGTACAGAACATTAAGGACACCTTCCTAATTATTGAGTTGCACCCCCCCTTTAACCCTCAGAACAGCCTCAATTCGTTGGGGCATGAACTCTACAAGGTGTCGAAAGCATTCCACAAGGATGCTGGCCAATGTTCCTTCCATTTTTGGGGGGCACTGAGCAAATTTCAGGTCTGCTGAGTGCAAACTTGAACGTTGTGAAAATTCTGTGCAACTTCAAGTGAGTGTTTACTTTGAACACTGAGGCTGTACCCGCTTGATGTTAGTTTTAACAGGGGTCAAGTAGGCTACTATGGCTATTTGATCATAACGTAGACCTACCAGAGTGACCTACCATTAAAAACAATGGAGAAAATGCATCCCATAACATTTTAACATGGAAATAGCTGTTCTATCATTCAGTCTACAGTAGCAGCCAATGTGTGGTGTTCAATGTAGGCTACATTCCATTAGATTTTGGGAAAAAACATGCAGGGCTCTACAATAACCTTTATCACACAGACAAGGAGGTGACTGAAAATGTTGTTGGTTTGTTTGATGCAAGAAACCACTTAACCACTCAATAAATAAATTATTATTCCCATACCATTACTACAGAGAATCAGACAAATTATGCTACCCTCTGCCTACCGCCACAAAATACAACACCGCCCCTTTAAGACTATAAAAAGCTCATAGTTGTGTTAAATTGGCTGGTTCTCCTTTGGGTGGTGGACCATTCTTGATACACACGGGAAACAATTGAGCGTGAAAAACCCAGTGGAGGCTACTGAGGAAATAACGGTTTATAATAATGGCTGGAATGGAACAAATGGAATGGCATCAAACAAATGGAAACCATGTGTTTGATACCTTTCCACTGATTCCACTCCAGTCATTACCACGAGCCCGTCCTCCCCAATTAAGGTGCCACCAACCTCCTGTGCGCCTGGCACTTCAATCTATTTTCTTTCCCATTCACCCTCTGAATGGCACACATACACAATCCATGTCTCAATTGCCTCAAGGCTTAAAAATCCTTCTTTAACCTGTCTCCTCCCCTTCATCTACACTGATGGAAGTGACATTATTTTTCCATTTAGCAGACGTTCTTATCTAGAGCCACTTACAGGAGCAGTTAGGGTTAAGTGCCTTGCTCAAGGGCACGTCAACATATTTTTCAGCTAGTCAGCTCGGGGATTTGAACCAGCAACCTTTCTTGCCCAACCTCTTAGCTACCTTAACCGCTAGGATACCTGTCGCCTACATAAATAAGGGATCATAGCTTTCACCTGGATTCACCTGGTCAGTCTATGTCATGGTGTTCATAATGTTTTGTACACTCAGTGTATGTGATGTAGATAATAAACTATTTTAAATAGTCTATTGCAAGGGTTATATTCCTGTGGGGAAGGAATTTATCAAAGTATTATTTAGAAAATTATAAGACAAAGGACAATAGAACAAACTTTCATGTGGCCAAAATCTTTGCTTTCAATGATTCGTTGGCTTTATACAATTGTTAGCCAAAGAGCAGCTCATTCACATTCATTATGGCCAATGTTCTAGGAGGAGGACACAGAGAAATACTAGGTTATATAACCAAATAATCTTGAGCGATAGTAAATTGTTCTCCCAGTTTAGAACGTACCGTTTATCCATTAGCTCAGGTCTGTAAAGCCAAAATGTAAGCTAATCAAAATCATTTGGCATAAACAAGAAATGGGAAAGGGATATCTTTCTTAATTTTTTTACAGCAAGTTGGTGAACCAAGACTTGATGTTAAAACAAATTAAAATAATCTGCAAAGAAAGAGATTGTATATTAAAAGCTGCTCTGTGTCCAGAGGAGCATTACAGTTTGTAAACATACGGTTGTAGTTCGTGGCACTCCTCACAACTAACACAGTTGACAAATGTTTCATTTTATAGAACTACAAGTGTAATGCATGCTGAGTGTATTCCAGGGCAGTAGCTTTCATTCCACACACTTAAAAGGAAGACAGGACAGGATGGATATGCTTTCTCTTATAAGGCTTGGCTCTGGTGAGGCCCCCAGGCTGTCTCTTTATAAACACACTATACTTACAGTAACTACTGTCTGTGTGACTCTGGACACAGTCACTGCTACATTCCATGGATTCAAAGGGTCGATATAATACCTCATGTATGTACGTATACTTGTTCATGAAGCATGCCAAATTGTGAAAACTGCTGGAATGGGTGTTTGGAAAAAAGTGTTTTACATTTGTTGATGTCTCGCCGTGGGTTTGAGTATGATGCTGTTAACATCCTGCTCGGCTTTGATTTGATTCCTGCACGGGTCACATTTCCTGAACATTTTCTGGGTTAGCCGTAAGTCAGTGTGTATACAGTGTCTACTTAATGACCATGTTATGAATAGAATAGGAAGGAAGGGCTGGTATTGGTCTTGCCTTAAGAATGATAGTCCTGCTTCACATGTACTGAACATGGACGTGGTAATGTAACTCCAAGTCAGTTTGTTGGTAGAAAAAGTGTGATGCCAACCATGTTATACTTATGGAAGGGAAAGAAGGGCTGTGTCACTGTGTCTTGCCTTGTTGTAGTCCTGTTCCAGTCTGGAGTCGGACCCGGCCCCCTGCTTGAACTTGTTCACCTTCAGCTTCATCTGTCTGGTCCTCTCCTCCACATCCATAGCACCTAGGGAGCAGAGTGGTCAGTGGAGGTCATACTCAGGAATAGGGAAATCCTAGTTGGAAGACTCCCAGAATCACAAGGGAATAATCCATTATCTTAATCCATTATCTTAATCCGTTATCCTCCAACCAGGATTTCTGGAAAACCTGGGAATTTGGGGGAGATTCCCAGAATTTTGCAACGCTACTCAGGAACAGTCATTTGAAATGTTTTTGGAGTTCTGGTATAAAGCACTGACCGAAAAAGTCCTCAATATATCAGCATAAAAAAAGGTTTCTACTTTGATTTAGGAATCCCGCATTACTATGATCCAAAGACTTATTCGGGTATCATTTTCACATGACAATGTTATTCTATAAAAGTGCTGCATGCAGCATTCAGAGTTAGTTCACCCAGACACCAACAGTCAGTCAGTCCATGATGTCACATAGAGCTGAACAGTAGGAAAACCCAAACAACAACTTGTAAGAAATATTCCATTTCATAATGAAGGGGTTCACTTGGAGTTTACGTGAAGGGATTGAATGAAAGGTGTCAGTTATTCTGTGTCAAAACCTCAGACATGCTCTGTTGGGTCTGGAGCCCTAACTTTACTATACAACCTCTGTGCCATAGTTTATTTTACTGAATGAATTATTCATCATATTTCTTGCAAGCAGCTACCAACCTCCCAGAGGTCACATAGGCTTTGGGGGCAAAACGTGACTGTCCACATGCCACAGTGAGCATGGCAGGTCAGTCAGGTCTGTTAGGTCAGTCAGTCAGTCTGTAGTGTGGGGAGTATTCAGATCAGAGGAACCCTAATCCCTATATAGTGTTCCCTATGTGGCTCCGGTCCAACAGAATACACTCGACTAGGGAATGGGGAAGGTGCCATTTGGGACGGCCTCAATGCGTGATGTCAGGCAGACTACAGTAACTCTAGCTATCTTCCCTGCATCACCATTCTCTGGACACACTTTCATTCTCTCTACTTTAGATTTGTATGATGGCGGTGGGGAGAGGAAAAACAGGCGCATGAGAGAAAGAAAACACAAAAACAAAGAGCAAATGAATGTAGAAAGATAATAGATGAGACTAAATGAAGATCCCCAGGAATGATGGGAAATGAAAGGACAGCATCCATGTTAGTTTTTCTGCAACATGTGAATATGATTTCCTGTCCTGTCCATCAGCTTTATATGACAGTTCATGAGATATGACCTTATGTTGTAGAGAATGAGATGCACTTTCTGCCATCTTGGTGGCATATCAGGATTCCTAGGTTGTATTTGTACAACATGCCTCAATGAAATGTCGGCAGAATTGAATATAGCCGAACAACAGACATGTTACAATGAACACAGTTGACATGTATGACCATGCATGCTTACATGTAAGCAAGCACACACAAACTGAGTCAAATCCATCCCCTCTCCCCAAAAATACATCTCCAACAAGCTCAATCAGCAGGGAAGAATGGACATGAGAAAGCAGGAGTAGGCGGGATGAAGAAGAGGAGGAATGAGGAAGACGAGGATGAGAAGGGGGTAAAAAGGGGAGGCATAGAGAAGAAGAAGGGACAGACCTGAGCTGGTCCAACCTGGTGAGTCCATGTCTTCTGGGGTCACATGACAAAACACAGACACAGACAGAGGACAGGAGATGGGAGTGAGAGGGGTGACACCATGGACAGGAAGTGACATCACTGTGGAGGACCCTCCTTCACAGTGGCCGCCGCACAGATCGGGTGGGGGTCAGAGTGAGGGGGGTGGGGCATGATGGGGAGGGGGTGGCACAAAACGACAACAACAACAAGCACAGAGCACAACAACACAAACAAAATCATACACCACAACAAAGAAAGATCACACCAACACAAATTGCACTAATGGACAGCCAAGGAGAAAAGTGAAGAGAAGAGAAGGGTGCAAGGCAGGCCGGGAGCGGCTGGAGTAAAAGACCTGTAGTGTTATTGAAAAACAAAGAGGGGGAAAGGTGAGCTGCTGTGTACTGTCCAGAGGAAAGAGAGCTGAAACAGTCAAGTAGACGTTAAGGATGGGAGGAAGAGCATTGGAGCTGACAAAGCAGACAGAAACCCTAAAAGACTTTAGAGGTAGAAGAGAGGCGGTGGGGGAGCCACTTGAGTCAGGGACTAAGAGTCTACTGTGGAGAGACAGACAGACAGACAGCCTGGAACATAAACACAACCAAAAGCAGGCAGAGAGGCGGCAGTAGGTACAAAATAGAAAGCTACCAGTACCACAACTTTTCTTTCTTTCTTTCTCTTTCTTTCTTTTTCATTCTTTCTTTTTCATTCTTTCTTTTTCATTCTTTCTTTCTTTCTTTCTTTCTTTCTTTCTTTCTTTCTTTCTTTCTTTCTTTCTTTCTTTCTTTCTGTCTGTCTGTCTGTCTGTCTGTCTGTCTGTCTGTCTGTCTGTCTGTCTTTCTTTCTTTCTTTCTTTCTTTCTTTCAGAAACCTTGTTGTTGTGATAGAGGCTGAGGCAGAGAGAGAGTAGGCCCACCAATACCCCTGGGAATGAACAGGTTACACAACAGAGAGAGTAGGCCCACCAATACCCCTGGGAATGAACAGGTTACACAACAGAGAGAGCTGGGATCGACTAGCAGCCTCTCTCCTCTCCAGAGCCTCTGTTAGCCTCCAATTAGCAACCATCTCCCCCTACTCCAGTACATAATCCTACTCCTATTCCTCCACTGTGTCTTGGGAGGAAAACAGAATGTGCTGAGTTTTTGATGAGCTGTGCTTTCATCAGCCTTTCATTAATCATCCCCTGCCGTGTGCAAATCATCTTGCATAATGGAACCAAGAGAGAGAAAGAGAGAGATGGAGCACTCAGTCCTCCTGACTCGTCTGTGGCTTCACGCAGCCATAGTGATTCTGCTAACTATGCCAGGGCAAGCTGTGGTGGGGGTGGTTAGCTCAAAGACCCTCTTCACTGAAGTGACACTGTCCACTCCTGGATGTGTGCCCACCTACCCCCCTACTGTTCCTCTTGCCCCTTTCTTGCATGCTTCCATTTGAAGGCTTTGGTGTACACCCACTGGGAGACCACAACAAACCACAGCTGCAGCTATACGAGTTGTTGGTTGCGTCCCAAATGGCACCCTAATCCCTACGTGGTGTACTATGTACAGTACCTTGCAAAAGTATTCATCCCCTTGGGCGTTTTTCCTATTTTGTTGCATTACAACCTGTAATTTAAATGGATTTTTATTTGGATTTCATGTAATGGACATACACAACATAGTCCAAATTTGTGAAATGAAATGAAAAAAACAACTTGTTCCAAAAAATTATAAAGAATTTAAAACGGAAAAGTGGTGTGTATATATGTCACGCCCTGACCTTAAGAGATCTTATTTATTCTCTATGTTTGGTTAGGTCAGGGTGTGACTCGGGTGGGAATATCTATGTTTTCGATTTCTTTGTTTTTGAGCCGAGTGTGGTTCCCAATCAGAGGCAGCTGTCCATCGTTGTCTCTGATTGGGAATCATACTTAGGCAGCCCGTTTTCCTCCTGAGTTTTGTGGGAGGTTATTTTCTGTTTAGCTTATGTGCCTGTGCGTTTTTGTTTTTCCCTTTTGTTATTGTGTTTCTTGAAAATAAATATCATGAACACTTACCACGCTGCGTTTTGGTCCACTTCTTCTTCAACTACAAACGACGACCGTTACAGCATATGTATTCACCCCCTTTGCTATGAAGCCCCTAAATAAGATCTGGTGAAACAAATTACCTTCAGAAGTCACATAATTAGTTAAATAAAGTCCACCTGTGTCACATGATCACAGTATAGATACACCTGTTCCGAAAGGCTCCAGAGTCTGCAACACCACTAAGCAAGGGGCACCACCAAGCAAGCAGCACCATGAAGACCAAGAAGCTCTCCAAACAGGTCAGGGGCAAAGTTGTGGAGAAATACAGATCAGGGTTGGGTTATAAAAAAATATCCGAAACTTTGAACATCCCACAGAGCACCATCAAATCCATTATTAAAACATGGAAAGAATATGGCACCACAACAAACCTTCCAAGAGAGGGCCACCCACCAAAACCCACGGACCAGACAAGGAGGGCATTAATCAGAGAGGCAACAAAGAGACCAAAGATAACCCTGAAGGAGCTGCAAAGCTCCACAATGGAGATTGGAGTATCTGTCCATAGGAACACTTTAAGCAGTACACTCCACAGAGCTGGGCTTTACGGAAGAGTGGCCAGAAAAAAGCCATTGCTTAAAGAAAAAAATAAGCAAACACGTTTGGTGTTCGTCAAAAGGCATGTGGGAGACTCCCCAAACAAATGGAAGAAGGTACTCTGGTCAGATGAGACTAAAACTGAGCTTTTTGTCCATCAAGGAAAACGCTATGTCTGGCGCAAACCCAACACCTCACATCACCCTGAGAACACCATCCCCACATTAAAGCATGGTGGTGGCAGCATCATGCTGTGGGGATGTTTGTCATCGGCAGGGACTGGGAAACTGGTCAGAATTGAAGGTGATGGATGGCGCTAAATACAAGGAAATTCTTGAGGGAAACCTGTTTCAGTCTTCCAGAGATTTCAGACCGGGACAGAGATTCACCTTGCAGCAGGACAATGACCCTAAGCATACTGCTAAAGCAACACTCGAGTGGTTTAAGGGGAAACATTTAAATGTCTTGGAATGGCCTAGTCAAAGCCCAGACCTCAATCCAATTGAGAATCTGTGGTATGATTTAAATATTCCTGTACAACAGCAGAACCCATCCAACTTGAAGGAGCTGGAGCAGTATTGCCTTGAAGAATGGGCAAAAATCCCAGTGGCTAGATGTGCCAAGCTTATAGAGACATACCCCAAGAGACTTGCAGCTGTAATTGCTGCAAAAGGTGGCTCTACAAAGTATTGACTTTGGGGGGGTGAATAGTTATGCACGCTCAAGTTTTCTTTTTTTTGGTGTTATTTCTTGTTTGTAAAATATATTTTGCATCTTCGAAGTGGTAGGCATGTTGTGTAAATCAAATGATACAAACCCCCCAAAAATATATTTTAATTCCAGGTTGTAAGGCAACAAAATAGGAAAAATGCCAAGGGGGTGAATACTTTCACAAGCCACTGTAGTGAATAGGGTGCCATGTGGGACCAAGCCGATGTGTAAGGCCAGGTGACGAGACTCTGATTATTGGCCTTAATGAGTAATGCACTTTAGTCAACATCTGCAGTTAGGTAAATCCCGTCTTCATTAAGTTGAATAATTAAGCGAGGCATGAATAAAACAACACTGTGAGACATCGGCCTTATTCAGCTTTGATCTGATCACACCACCGTACCAACTCACCTCACCTCATTGTCAAGTCAAGAGATACCCGCTGTAGCTGAACAAAGCCAGCAGGAAATTTTTGGCTCGTCATCGACAGC